>NW_007257107.1:156176-251404 GCF_000164805.1 Carlito syrichta | reverse complement strand
AGCGGAAAACTGTCAGGGGAGGGGGGAGGGTGGGACTGGCAGTTGAGGGAAACCGCCAGGGGAGGGAGGGGCATACATCAACAAGGGTACCTGCATGATCAATGTTTGTGTACTTGAATTGTACCCCATATCTTTATAATAAATAAATTAATGATAATAATAAAACACTGCAATGTCTACTATCACACAGCCTGCTCAAGTAATGCTGTCTACACACTCTGCGCTAAATGCAATATCATGAGAACTAACCCAAGCCCTCATCAACTTCCCTTTAATTCCACCCCTAATTCCATCTCCTATAGCAAGCAGCCTCACACAGAGGTGCTTGGACACACTAGCCCATATACCCACACTCCAGTCACAAACTGTACAAAGATCAACCCTGTGGTCATTGAGGAGCTTTGAGGTCTTCATATCAGTGAAGTCTGCTCTTAAAAGAAGAGACCTGAAGAAGAGACCCACACAGGCTCTGGAAACCAGTTGAGCCATCTGGGCATTAACATCTGGGGTTCTGGGTACTGAGAAGCACAGCTACATTACATCTTTTTTTTTTTTTCTAAGTCAGAGTCTCACTCTGTCGCCCAGACTAGAGTGCAGTGGCACGCTCATGGCCACTGCAGCCTCGACCTGCTAGGCTCAGGTGATCCTTCAGCCTCAGCCTTCCAAATAGCTGGAAGCACAGATGTACACCACCACACCTGGCTAATTTTTTCAATTTATTGTAGAGACGAAGTCTCACTTAGTTGCCCATGCTGGTCTTGAACCTCTGAACTCAGGTAATCCTCTTGCCTCTGCCTCCTAAAGTGCTGGGATTACAGGCATGAGCCACTGCACCCAGCAGTACATTATGTCTTTAATGAGCTCTAGGCATTCTTGTCTTTGTGGGCCCAGTCTTCCCCCCAAAAATATTAAAATTAAAACATTTTGTGGCCCCCAAAATATCATGGGCCCTTGCATTGTGCCTATTGTGCCTAAGGGATAAGTCGGCCTGCCTGGACCTTAGTCTACAAGGAGTAAGAAGGATATGCTATAAATGGTCATGTCTGCACGGTCTAGAGAACCATTGCCCCATGGGGAGAGGCACCGCCAGAGCAGAGCAAGGTCTTTGGATGCTATAAAGCACAAGTCCCAGATTTGGGGTCCCTCATTCTCAAGTCTAAGAGTGTTAATCACTATATAATAAACCGTGCAAGTCAACAGTGAATTTTGTTATTCAGAAGAGTATTGACATACTACCTGTTCTGCATGTGTATTACTGATGGTCCCATTCTGGGGGCTCTCTCTGTGTAAGAGAACAGCTGGCCCTGAAAAATGAAGCAACTTCTATGTAGTCAAAACAACAGTTTGAAATTTTTAAATAATAGCTTTTCCAGCTTCTTTGCAACAATGTTTCAGGGGGGAAAAAAAACTCAGTGTTTAGTTTGAGATTGGGAACTGTGCTCCACTATTTTTTGATTTAACCAAGCAAGTCAGGAGAAAACTCAAGCACATGGGAATTTCTGTGAACCATCAAGAGGTGTGTACCTCCAGTGTACACAGTGTGGGTTGGGCATTTGGTGTCGTCTTCTGTACCAGCTGCAGTTTGCTTCTCCTTCTCCCATTCAAATACTTTGAACTGCTCGGCATTTCTCTCTGGAAAGAGATTGGAAGTGTGAACCCATCAGTTAGTAAAAGTCAGAGTGCCCAGGGCTGGGTGAGCTTCCTCTCTTGCCACCATCTTTCTATATCCTCCCTATCACTCCACCCTTAAAGTTTTCTTAACCTGGACATCTCTTCTGTTTCTGCTACCACGCTTCTTCACGCCTCCTAAATGGCTTTCAAATCTGTCACCTCATCTTCATCTCCTAGGCCAATATCCCAGTTAAGGCCCTCACTGTCTCTTCCTGAACTCTTACAATAAACCCATTCCCTGACTCTGATTCCTTCTCTCCTGAATTTCCATACCAAATGGCAATAATAGAAATCTTACAACGAAATTTCTGTTTACGCTTCCTGGTAACCCTCTCATAATAGAGGGTGGGGAAATGTTTTAGAAGATATTAAATATATATCGTCCCTTGTCCTCGCTGATACAATATTGTATCCCATTGTTTTTAGCATGTGCAAAAATTGAGTCCCTTCTCTCCAAAAGATATTCTATTTCTTTTTATTGCAGGGAGAAAAAGAGAAAGGACAAAGCTCTCTTATAGCAAGATGCAGAGATGCCTAAAAAAGCTACCCATTATTCCCTGTCAAATACAATGACAAACAATATTTAAATATTATCAGCATTATGTTCAATGTTCATTTGAATATTTGAAGCTTTAGTGGTCACACGTCTATACATGACACCCAGGAGAATCTCCAGGTTGTCATCGTAGCAAACCAAAGGAGTATCTAACTTTTCTCAATTTTCTTCTCAAGGCAGAGTTTTGGGGAAGGGCTGGGTTTCACAATCTTTGTCTATAAGAATATCATTTATTTTATTTAGCTGCTTGCACAAAGTACCAGCAAATATTTTTATTCTTTTTATTGCTTTCATTTGTTCTATACTAAAGAGAAAAAATAGTTACATAGTCTTTCCAAGTTTCATCAGGACTTATTTAGGAATTTTCCTGGGAATTGCTACATAATTATAAACAGAATTCTTTTTGTTTATTTATTTATTTATTTTTATTTAATTATTTGTTCATTTGTTTTTGAGTTGGAGACTCACTCTGTCACCTAGGTTGGAGTGCAGTGGCACACTCATGGTCACCCTGCATCGACGTGCTGAGCTTTGGTGATCCTTCCGCCTCAACCTTTCAAGTAGCCAGAACCACAGGTATGCGCTACCACACCTGGCTAATTTTTCAATGTATTGTGGAGATGAGGTTTTGCCAAATTTCCTGGGTTGCTCTTGAACCTGAGGGCTCAGGCAATCTATTTTCCTCAGCCTCCCAAAATGCTGGGATTACAGGCTGAGCCACTGAGCGTGGCCTTTTTTTAATTCTTATTTAAAAGCTGTGGGGTACAAGTCAGGATTGTGTACATAAGTGGTTTAAGTACAGGAGAAGTTGGGGCCTCCCATTGGCCCTCGGTTTGCCTTGATTAGGATCAGAAACACTTACTGATTTTATGTGCCCTCCTCTCCCCCCTCCCCAGGGTCTCACTATTGCCAATCCCTTTCTTGTAGTATTATGATAGGTGTTTAGGGTCTAAATGTCTTATTTTCCAATAGATATATTAAAGGGTGAAATTATTCATACCACAAAAGTATTCTTCACAGCACCAAAAGAGCACAAGTACCCTTTCTATGGCATTTAGTCAAGTGTTGTTTGCAGATCATTAAATAATCAAGAGAAGAAACTAGTAAGGAAGTTGTTCTAAGTCACTGTTGAATACATATTCATCAAAAATGAAATTATAATAACAAAGGGCATTAGTATATCAATGGTTATTGTTTAGTTTATATTTTGCAATTTTTATTTCTTTAGACAGAAGGCTAAGCATTTGATAGCCCTCCTAATTGTTTTTCATGCTCTTCTTCACCTACCTGGCATGTAAGACCCTTTATTCTGCACTATCTTTCGATTTTATTTTCTTTGCTCTTACACTTTTTCAAACTCTATTTTATCTCCTAACTCATTTATGAATTATTTTCTTTGGTTGCTTTGTTTTGCGCCCTACTCCCATACATTTCTACCCCATCCTACACATCCATCAGACACACTCATACTCTTGCAAGACTCAGACTAGACCCCAGCTCTTCTGTGGGTATTTTTCTGACTTCCCACAGGTTGACTGGACTCCTCTCCTTGTGTACTTCCTTTATACCCTGCTCGTGCCTTCATTAAAGCACAGATCATATGGAACTATTGCTAACTTCCCAACTAGATTACAAGTTTCTTTTTAAAAAAATTTTATTTTGAAGATGTGGGGTATAACTCAGGGTTAGGTACACAAACATTGATTATGCAAGTACCCTTGTTGATGAGGTGTGCCCCTCCCTCCCCTAGCAGTTTCCCTTAATTACAAGTTTCTTGAGGACCAGAATTGCCTTCCTCTTTTTATTACTGGTGTGCATGTGCTCAACACCACCTAATTGGATGAATCACTCTATCTCAAATCCTACCTCTTCCATGTCCCCCAACCTCAGCAGCCCAGAATGCTCCCTTATATTCTTATTCTCCTATAACAAATTCACTTCCATAGATCTTTAATATTTATATTCTGCTTTGTGAACAGCACTTATCAAGGAAATGTGCAACACAGTATCCTTGTCTTCTAACTATTATGTTAGATATATCACAATGGTCAGAACAGTATGACCCTCCTACATTTGAAAACTACTAAATATGGACTATTTAGTAAATGCTTGTTCAGTGTAATGAAATCAACACGATAGAAGACATATCAGGATGTGGAATTGTGTATATACATCATTTGTATAACTTCCTTGCCTTTGGGAGAAGCATTTCTATTAGAATGTATGCCCTTGTTGATTTTGTGGAATCATCAAATATTTTTCATGATTATATAACAAAAGTTGTTTAAATTATTTTATTGTATATTTTTGTTTTGAGTTGAGATCGCACTCTGTCACCAGACTGGAGTCCACTGGCACAATCACAACTCACCATAGCCTCGGATTCTTGACCTCAAGCAACCTTCCCTCTTCAGCTTCCCGAGTAGCTAGGACTATAGGCACACACCACCGCACTTGACTACGTCTTTTTATTTTTTGATGAAATTTTCTCTAATGATACAAAGAATTTCAAATACACACACACACACACACACACACACACACACACACTCAACTCTTCTCAGTAATCATATTATTGGTAGTACTGTTGGTATTGTTATTCCAAGATTTATATATTGGGAATTCAATATTTTCAACATAGAAAAAAGAGAAATTGTATGTAATATAGATTAGATTAAGCAAAAGTTTCTGTAATCTTAAATTTGATTCAAAAGTATTCATATAACTACATAATAATTTTATCTTTAAAAACAATTGACTAACTCTGCCCACTGAAAATGTCTAGAACCAAAGGCCAAACTAAGATCAATATGTATTTCCTAAATACCAGAGAGAAATGACTGACATCAGGTCTGGGAACGACAGGTACAAAACGAGCCTGAGTCATCTTGCTGAACCACATAGAAAAGACATTACCCAAGACCATGAGGGTGTATCAAAAGGACCCAAGAGCCATCTTGAGGAGGTTCTCACCAGCCAGGAATAGGTCAAATTAAGTACCGGTAAAGATAACACAGTAAATTAGAAGACATGAAATATATTTAAAGCTCTTAACTCATAATGATCAAAGAAATAAAAACAATGTGGCCATATTTGACTAGGAAATTATCTAATTATTTTGAAAACTAGTGAATAAAAGGAAAGGACTAACTATTTATTCTGACTTTCCTGTGTATTAGATATCTCAAGGCAACCAAATAACTTATTTTTATAATTTTAATTTTATTTTTATATAAGGTTTTTAGGTAACAAATTTAAAGAAAATGACAGGATTATAATAGCACCTTTTCGCTATTCCAAATGAAATAATGCATCTAAACACTGACAATCAATGTTGACATCTCAAAAAGGGAGACAACTAGACATTACATGCTTTAATAAAGGTTCACAAAACCATCTATGAAATAAACTTGACAAATAAATCAAAATTGAATCTGATCAAGCCTCTAGATCTAACTAACAATAATTTACAGAAAATATGCGGGACAGAAGAGCAAGGTACAGGACACCACAAGGATCTACTCCGTAAATTCTGACAGTGAGGAATGCTACAGGGAAACAATGTGGTTGAAAAAAAGTCAGAAGGAAACTGAATTTATACATTAAAGAAATCAAAAGACATATCAGTGAATTGTAATGTATGGAACTTATTTTGATCCCGATTTAAAGATATTTTTTAAACTTCAAACTTATAAAGTGACTAGAAAAAAATTTGAACACAGAGATTTGATGATATTAAGGAACTATTATTAGATAGAACAATGATATTATGCTACTTTTTAAAGTAATATATTTTAGAGATAAAGAAAACATTTTACAGATGAAATACATGAGATCTGAGATTTGTTTGAAATAATCTGGCTGAGAGTGGAAACGAATAGGGGTGCAGATGAAGTAAGAATGTCCATGTGTGAATAACTATTTAACAGTAATTGATATAGGGGAGCTTATTAGACTATTCTCTATATTTTTGCATATGCTCTATAATAAAGTCTTTTTGAAAAGATATTGAATGGCTAATAGACTATTAAAAGCACCAGGAAACTAAAGCATAAGTTCCAGCTTCTAATAATTTTCAACTCAAAATTAAGTCCCCCGAACACTTTAATAAAGAACACTCTGCAACCATCACTAAGCATCATTAGATTTTTCTGCTCTTACAACAGAGAGAATGAGAGACAGAGAGTTAGAGAGAGAGAATATAAAATATTGCCAGAGAGAACAAACATGCTCTCTACTCCTTTCCTCTCAGGAAGTTCTGAGGGAAAATCTAGGACAAATGCCTCTGGTTATTAGAGCCTTTGCCATAACTTCAATGGAGGCTGGGAAAGTGGCAAAAAGTGAGCATTTAATATTTTCTATTTCAGTTGCAAGAAGTTTGCCTGTCCTATCCCCATTGCTAAGAATCAAAAAGAGAAATTCCAAAAAATACAGAAAAGAATTCAGACATCAAACACAAAATTAAATGAACAATATTTACCTCACTAGGCAAGTGACCACCTTCCTGAGCTTCAGTTTCCCTATCTGGAAAATGATTAAACAATACCAGTCTCTCAAGACTGCCATGAGGACTGAAAACAACATGTGTCTATTAACACAAAAGGTCATTCAGGAATCTTTCCTCCTTCCTCTCTCCCCTCTTCTTCCTCCCTCCTTCCCTTCTCCTTCCTCTCTCCCCTCTTCTTCCTCCCTCCTTCCCTTCTTTCCTTCCTTCCTTCCTTCCTTTCTAACTTGCTGTCTTACTTCAGTTTCTACTTTCTTTATTTTTTCAGGATAGTGTACTATTTACTTAAGAGACACGAAGTAAATAAATGTTTTTGAAATTGAATTGGACCCAATATTTTCATAGAAAAAAAGTTTTCTTTCCCCTTCATTCTCCTTATATACCTGGCTTTGCAGAAAAAAAAATTCTCATTTGTAAATGCACATCTGTCTCAGCCACAGGTGAGATATCAATGCATTGCCACATGCTCCAAATCCCCACCCTTTGATCAGTATGACGGGAACATCCAGTGTCCAATAAAGCCATGGACATTCACGTCAGCATTCTATTTTATTCAAGTCAGTACTTCTCCTAATGAAAATGCACTCCAGGATAAAAACAACTTTGCCTTTCTAGCAGCCTCTTCAGCGTCAGGTGGCCCTTCTGTCTTTGAAGGCTGTGGACTGGATTGACTCAACCACGGTTAGCTGACCTTTATTTATTTTCTTCCTTCCTGCCCATTCATACCCTCAGCCAGAGCGAAGGAGCTCTGTGTCATAAAGGCAACCACAGCTGAGCCAGTCTCTCCTAATGCCAGTCTGCATGGTAATTTTGGAAGGGCCCTGGGATATCTGAGCTCATGACTATAAGGAAAGTTTTGTGATTAATGGTGATTTTTATCTTTGGACTTCAAAGATTGACTCATGCGGAGAATGAGCAATCCATAGGTCAAATATCCTACATCCCAGTCATTTTATACCTTCAGTTAGGAATTTAGAGAACTAAACACCAACCAACTGTAAAACATATCTATCCTGTCTGCAGAAAAGCCTGCTTAATGGGCCTCTGAGAGAAATTGTTTAAAATAATGCTGTACAATTTCCCCTAGAGTTTGTGCTTTAAAAAATGAGCAAATGGAAATTTTAACACCTGAATGACTGATACATGAAGCAAGGTTTTTATCTTATTTTCTCTTGTGGATAAAGCATTTGCAGCACTTTAAAAAGTATAACTACCTTTTATCTAGCAATTCCTTTAAGGATTTTTTTATGTGTAAGATACTATATGGGACCATGGGACTAGAAGGGAAAAAATAAAAGATACTGGCACTAGAAAATTATAATATTAATGTCATCAGCAATGCCAATCATAACCTCTAGTGCATCTACGAAGCTTTACTTTTTACAGTTCTTCAACATGTTCTGTCATTTTAATAATTCTTATCATTTAATGTGATGATTTTTCAAGATCATTTTACCAATTTCCTTTTTTTATCTTATAAAATGCTTAGTTCATTGCTTTCCCAGAAATACAGTAAGTCCTTACTTAATATTGACCATAGGTTTTTAGAAACAGCAAGTTTAAGCAAAATAATCTATAACAAAACAAGTTTTACCATAGGCTAATTGATAAATAAGAGTTAAATTCCTAAGGCATATCTCTGCTTACAAAAGTATCACCAAACTTCTAAATAAAGACCAAAATACAAAATACTTGTCATATTAAACATTGAAGTACATGTGAGCCAGACATACATTTATGAAAGATTAACAAGTCAAGTCAGATAATTATTTACCCAATTATTTCAGTTTAAGATTGTGAGTGGACGGAGCCCATTCCAGTAGCTCAGGGTAAGACCCAGTCCTTCACAGGACACTATCCCTAGACAAAGTCCTATTCGTAGACAGGACCTAATCCTCCTATCACAGTGTACACACACACACACACACACACACACACACACACACACACACACACACACACACACATGCTGTGACACTAAGGCCATGTAAACATGCCAATTCATCCAATGAGCACAGTTTTGGAATGTGGGAGGAAACCTGACATGAGGAGAACACACAAACTCCATACAGATAATATCCTCAGCCAGGAATTCATATTTTTCTCTCAAGAAAGTTATAATGAAATGACATCGCATGAAACAACATTATTTGGGGATTGCTGTATAAACTTAAGAAATAGTTAGAACCTTCCTTTCCTCCATTACCTTAAGCCATTAGGTACAACGAATTTAAAACTTCATTTGCAGGTTTGCATCAGATGTGTGTCACATGCTGATTTCTATTTTGTGTAGCCAGGAGAATGTCATAATTTAATGAAAAATCTTTACAGCAACCACCTATTTTGCCTTGACCTGGTTTCCCATTTTCCTTACGTGCACAGGTAGATAGACTTTGGGCCACATGCCTGGCTTGAAGGTTGAAAATCTCAATCTGTCCCCAATCATCAAAAATATTTACCTCACTTTCTTCTCCCACAATGATCTAAGCAGGCTTCTTGAATGGACTCGCACGCTTGTTTGTCATAGAAAGAAAATAATAAAAGCAAATGTTGTTTAAAATTCCTCATCTTTAACAAGTCTTCTGTTTTGAAATTGTGGAACAGTTTCTGTTCTATTATGTCACCAGCTGTGGCCTTTTATCTCTTAGAGAGACTAGCTGACGTCTCACCAGGCAAAGTCATTGTGCTTATGGACATCATAAATATCTCCCCTAAATCCTACATGATAAATTTCTCTCTGATTGGTAAAGCAGATACTGTAATATGTGACGAGGATGAGGGAAAGACTTTGAAGACACTAAGTCCCTGGAGACATCCCAGCCTTTCCTCCAGAATTTTACTGTCCAACAGCTGGAGTCACAAACATGGTAGAAAATGCAATGTGGATTATCCACTCCCGTTATTTAAAATAGAACAAAAACAAAAACTAGTTTGCAACAATGGGCAAACTAGAATTTACCTAAACATAACACAAAGCAGTTGTATGAGAGCACGCTTCTTATACAAATTACAATATGCTTTTTAGACCACAGCCTGAAAAGAAAAAAATATCTGTGAATGAAAGCAAAGCAAAGACTTTGAGTTCTGGACATAAATTTGAAATGACTCTATCCCTGACTCAGGTTATACTTTATTTTTGATTATTGGGAAGACTTGTCCCTATACTGTGATTTTTTTTAATAATAAGTTTCCATTTGTAACCATTAGTTGGTCTTTCCACAAAATTGAGTTGCTGGAAAGGACTGAAAAAGGAAAGAATATTCCTGGATCACATGGACCTGGTGCATATGGAAGTCCTCAAACTTGAGCAAGCCTTGTCAGTTCTCATAACCGGAGCAAAGGAACTAGATTATTCTGAGTGTTTTTCTTGGTGTTCCTCATGTGCATTTATTCAAATGGGAAACAAAACAAAACAAAACAAGTAGACTATAGCTGTGGTAGAAAAAATGTGAAAATAAATTACTTTGTTGGTTTTTTTAACCTCTTGAATGCCATTTATTATAAATTTTAGATAGTTTTGTTTTGTTTTGGTAAGTAACAGACACCCGTTATGATCTGCTGAATAGGAGTGTAATGTAAGTAATGAAATAACCAAAAGGTAGGCAGAGACACCACCCTGACACTCGATTCTTTCAGTTTACCTTGAAGACAGACAAGAAGCATTTGGATCATGGAGAGAAAACAACTAAAGCTGGAAGATAAAGGAAAGATAATTGATAACTTTGGGGCCAATAGAGCAGAAAAGCTGAAAACTTCTGCTTATTTACCCTGTGATTTTAGTGATTCACCTCTGCATGTAGCCTAAACCCCGCTACCGATTTAGCTCATGCCCCAACACATATATCCTCCCGTCCTATCACACCTTAAACAGAACACACAGAAAGGTTACTGTGCACTTCACTATGGCATTTGAGTGTATTAAAGTTTGCACTTTGCTCAAATGAAGGGTTTGTGGTCCTGTCCACTGCTCATAGCAGGAAGCTTAATTGTGTTGCTCAGTTAACATAGTATATTCTCTATATGTTCTCCTTGAACAACTGGACACTGTTTTCCTTCCCCAGAGAGGCTGGGGTTTATTCTTTAGCTCAAGGACTCTAAGGTGCCACAAGGAATGTTTCATGTTTACTGGCTCTTAATGTACTACTACTGAGGACTGAGGGAAACAATATAAGACACTCATGCTCAGTCCAGCCTCCTTGGAGGCGGTGGAATTCCCCAGGCGAATGCCGCCACCCTGCTGATTCAACCGCCACTCATACTGCCATCAGAGGTTACTGGCTAAGGCTGTAAGTTACAGGAAACCTTTCGGCCTCTACTTGGTTATTTATAGAGGAGTTTATAGGATTCTTCCACAATTCAGGGGAGGAAAATCAAACAAATGTCACCTCCTATTATCGTGGCAACTAAGCTACACTCTGAAAATAGAAGCTGGAACCTTAAACCATTAACTAGTAAGCCAATCCACTGGTATATTTATATTTTAGCAACATATTTTTAAAAAATTATTTAAAATCTTAACTCCTCTCAAGAATTCTCTCTGATTAGGCTCACCTTCATTTATACCCTTCAACATCTCTTTGCATTGGGCTGATGTTTTAATAATGGACTTCAAGTGCATATAACTGGATTATTCATAATTATTTCTTTCCTTGCTTTTTTTCTTCTTTATTTCTTCCTTCTTTTTCTTTTTCTTTCCCCTCATCACACTCTGTCTTTTTTTATAGCTTCTAATATAAAAATTCCTATTTACCAGGCATTATTCTAAGAACTTTAACCCTCATAACAACCCTAGGAGGTAGGTACCGTTATTAATCTTATTTTACAGATGAGAAGATTTGATTTGTATCCACTGTCATCATCGGTCTATGCATGACTGTATTTTACGTCACTTGTTCATGTGTATTCATTACTTTGTTAGTAATAAAAGCCAACTGCTCAACTTAAAAATTAGAACTCGAACAATATATGCATCTATCTATAAAACTGCTCCTATTCCATTATCCTGCTGCATCATCCTGACATGTTGTAGTTTGTGAATATATTATTTTCTTACTTGTTTTTAAAAATAACTTTAGTACATGTATATATTTGATTTAAAATGCTATTATTTAGTTTTAGTAATCTTTGTGCATTATAAAGAATATTATGTTCTGGTCATTTGAGAACTTGTTATCACAACATCATATTAGCATATGTAACTGTTGTTCACTTATTTTTATTTCTATGACATATTCCAGAAATATAATAATTTATTTGTCTGTTGATAGGCATTTGCTATCTGCTCTTATTATTACAAGCAAGGCAACTGTGGATATTTTTATGTTTCTATGTGTCCACAAATGTGTAAGAATTTCCTTGGATATATACATCTAGAAAACTGTTGGGTCACAAGATACATAGATGCTCAACTTTAAAAGATAATTTCAAGTAGTTTTCCAAGTGGTTAGGTAATTTATACCAGTAATATGGTCAGTCAGTTTTCCCAGCACCATTTACTGAATAGGTTCTCCTCTCCCTAGTCAGTGGTGGAGGCTTTGTCGAAGATGAGTTGGTTGAGAAATTGAGGTTTTGCTTCTGGAATCTCTATCCTGTTCCGGTAATATGTAAGAAATATAGTTGATCCATATATTTTTCAATTTTTGTATAGTTTAAATTCTTAATTGTTGTCAACAAATTGAGTATCGAGTGATATCCATTATAGTCTTGCTGTGCTATTCTTTTTTTTTTCTGTCTTCGCCTGCCCCTTGCTATGCTATTCTTCACTTTTAATAGTCTATATTGTTAAAGACTCAACATCTTTTCATATGCCTTTAGCTGTATGTATTTATCTTTCTGTTTCAAAATATCTGTTGCTATATTTTAGTCTTTTTTGTTGTTGTTTTGTTTTGATTCTTTTTGTCTATAGACCTGTTTGGACTTTCCTTAGTGTTTCATAGGAATCTTTACATGTTCTTGATATGAAATTTTTGTCAGTTACATATTGCAATTGAATTATTTTCAAGTTGTAGCTGTTTTTTCACCTTCATTAAGAATACTTCTCATGTCTTAATTCTTCAGAATTTTTTTTATTGTATTAAATTTAAATAAATCATAAATCTTTTCTTTCATGGTCTATACTTTCTGTGCCTGTTTAAGAAATCCTTCTCTACCCCAAGATCGGAAAGATATCCACCTATATTTTTCTACTAAGTGTTTTAAAGTTTGCTTTTGACATTTAAGTCCTTAATCCATCTGGAGTTGATTTTTGGGTATGGTGTAAGGGTGGGATCCAAATTTATTTTTTTTCCAAATGGACAACCAATTTTTCCAGCTTATTTTATTGAATAATCCCTCTTTTCTCCACTGAAATGCCAGGCCACCTCTGCCTCATTAAAGTTCCACATATACACGGATCTATTTTGGGGATTTCTATTCTATTCCATTGGTTCATTTGTCGACACCTGCAGTAAGGTATTTTGATAAGAGCACAGTACCTAGAGTCAAAAGAACTGGTCACTTACAATCAAGGGAACTTGAGTAGGTTACCTGGCCATTCTGTTGAGTTTTCTCATTCATAACACACAGATAATAACTCCTACTTCATGAAAATGCTGTGAAGACTCAAAGGAAATCTGTGTTTTCTCTCTATAAAATTCTATAAAATATTGTATATTGTTTTTTTATAAATATTCTCAAAATGTTTTCTTTTTTATTTATTTTTGCTTTTAGAAATCTTTTGGTTGTTGATGGCCAAAAACATGACTCGCTCTGGCTTAAAAAATAAAATTTAATGGCCCGAGTAATTTAAATATTCTTGTGGTAGGGCCCATCTTAAGTGAGGCTTTAAACAGTGGCTCTTCAGAGACTCAAAAGAAACATTTTTTTCTCTCTCTCCTCTCTGATTCCTGCAGTGTCACCTTCATTTTGAGGACTATGGTCACAATGTGGCTGTCAGCATCTTCTAGGGCTACATGTGTCCCTGTTCACAACCAGCTTTAGGACCGATCTCTCCAGGTAGCTACCAGGGAAGAGAGAGAAAGCTTCTTCCTAAGACATGCCAGGCAAAGTTTCCTGTCTCATCTCTCATGGGCCTCATTTGGGGCATATGTTTGGTTTTCATCCAAGCACTGGGAAGACAAGAGAGGATCTGAGAGGAAATCTCCTTCCTCTAAAGCATACGAATCGTGTGCAGAGAGCTGAAAATCTGGCTACCATTACTAAAAGGAAGTAGAGAATGAATATTTGGGGGGAGGCACCCTTAGCAAATGGTCATTACATTTATTTTTAACAAAATAACACATGTATATGGTTACAGATCAAGTAGTGCTGAAGACTTTTCAGTGAGAAAAGCAACAGTCTCTCTCAACAATGCATCTTATACTTAGAGAAAATTTTGCTTTGGATTCTCCTGTCAGGACTGCTGTCCTAATGCTAAGCAATTTAGACCTCATTTCTGTATGAAACCAGCCGTATATGTTACAATACACTGATACTTCTCCATTCTTACTACTCACTCTTTTCAAAGTGTGATGGTAATGTCGTTTTAAAATATTATATTTTTCACCTATTTGACTTTAAATAATATACTTAAATGTCTTTTCTCATCTATTTTAATAGGTATCTCAACTTTCCTCTCTGAAGAATTAGACACCTTCTTTCTTTCCTCCAACTCCCTACTCCTTTTACTTCTTCCTTGTGTCAGAGACATTTTGACTTTTGCATTGTCAAGATTGTGAACATTCATATTCTGTCCTTCAACAATAAGTAGGCTTTTCCTGCTCTGCACACATTACAAGTTGAATTGGGAAAAATTGTTCACCTTTGGTTCAAGTTTTGTGCCAGCATAATATTTCTCTTCCTGTGGGTCCAATGTGACTCAAAGTACACTCCTCAAAGTAAAATGTTTCCTTGCAGCAAAGTTAAATAGAATTTGTTTTATTGTAATTTTTCTGTTATGCTCTTAATTTGTGTATTGTTTGCATTATAATTTTCTACTACAGATTTCATTTTTTGGAAACCTCTTCCAGAACTTTTGTCTTCCTACACCACACTGGAATGCTTTCCGTGTAGGTCTGTCTTGTATAGTTTTTTTTGTAGCTCTCTTCTCTGCTCTCTGTGTTGGATCTCAGTCCTCTGAGCCCATGTCTTCCATTTCTTATTTCTTTTCTCCTGTTGTTTGACTATCACTTCAACTAAATTCTTAAAAAGAATAATTAGTAAGGAAATATTACCCTTCCTTGCCTGTCAGAAAATATTTCCTTCTATTGCTACACCTAATTGATATGTTAGCTCAAAATTTTCAGGGCATATTGCTTCATTTTCTTGTAATATCCAGTTATTTATGAGAAGTCTAATATTATTCTGATCTTAATTCCTTTACACGTGGCCTGTTTTGCTTTCCAGAGGATTTTATGAACATTACCTTATCCTAGATGCATTATAACATCATCAGAACATTTTATGTCATTGACTTTAAATTCATCTTGCTTAACAGTAAGTGAGTCCCTTCATTTTGAATATTATAGAAAGTCTCTTGTAACCTTTTTTAAAAAATCCACTTTTCTCATTTTCACCATTCTTTTGGTAAGTGAAAATATAGTTGAGTTTGGGACCTGTTATGGCTTAAACAATGCTTCCAAGACACATGTTGAAATGTAATTCCCATTTTGATGGTATTAATATGTGGGACCTTTAAGAGGTGATTAGGTTATGAGGGCTATGCCCTCATGAATAAATTAATGATATTATTGCAACAGTGAATTAGTTATCTCAGGAGTCCATCTCCTTTTTTTTATCCTCTGTCTTCTGTGTTCTCTTGCCTTTCCACGTTCCACCATATGATGACAACAAGAAGGCACAGACCAGATAGTTGGGTACGCACCAGTGCCATGTCCCTGGACTTCCCAGACTCCAGAACCATGAACCAAATAAATCTCTTTTCTTTAAAACTTATCCAGTCTACAGTATACTGTTATAGCAGCAGAAAATAAAGAATCACCTAAATTGGTATTTTGTTATTGTTGTTATTTTTTAGCTTTGTTTTACCATATATACAATAAATTCCACTAATCTTAACTGTATACACATTTTTAGACTCATATAACCATCATCTGGATTAAAATATGGAATGATTCCAGCATCTCAGAAGTTAATTCTCTTATGCCTCAGGGTATCATCAGTTTTGCCTATTCTTGAACTTTCTATAAATGGAATCATACAATATATGCTTTTTTTTATTTGTCTAGCTTCTTTAACTTAACATGTCTGTGAGATTCATCTATGTGATCTGAAATATCAGTACTTGGCTATTTTTATTTCTATAGAATATTTCATATTTCACAATTTACTTATTAGACCTCCTTCTTTTTTTTTTTTTTTTTTTTTTTTGAGTTGGAATCTCACTCTGTCGCCCAGACTAGAGTGCATGGCTGCTTCCGGCCACCGCAGCCTCGACCTGCTGGGCTCTGGTGATCCTTCTGCCTCAGCCTTCCAAGTAGCCGGAATTACAGGCATGCGCTACCATGCCTGGCTTATTTTTTGATTTATTGTAGAGATGAGGTCTCACTGCCCAGGCGGGTCTCGAACCCGCGGGCTCAGGCAATCCACTCACCTCAGCCTCCCAAAGGCGTGGGATTACAGGCTGAGCCAACGAGCCCGGCAGACCTTCTTCTTTTAAAATTTTTTTTCCTTTGAAAGATGTGGGGTACAATTCAGTATTAGGTATATAAGTGGTCATTGTACAGGTAAAGTTTGGGCCTCCCTTTGGTCCCTACTTTGCCTGGTTTGAGATCAGGTACCCTTATGATGTTGTGTTCCCCTCTCCTTCACCCCAGCAGTATCCTGCTATTGCTAATTCCTTTTTTATAATATTAGGTAAATGTTCAGGGGCTGCTTATGAACAAGAACATGTGGTACTTTGTTCTTTATTTCTGTGATAGATCACTGAGTATGATCGACTCTAAATTCATCCAGGTTTGTCCTTCTTTATGACTGCATAGTATTCCATTGTGTATATGTACCACATTTTTTTCATCCAGTCCAGTTTCAATGGGCAGCATGGTTGGTTCCATGATTTTGCTATTGTGAATAGTGCTGCAATAAATAGACCTCCTCTTGATGGACATGTGATTTATTTTCAGTTTGAGGCTATTATGGAAAATGCAACTGTGATTATTCTTATACATGTCTTTTGATGTATATATTGCTAATTTATTTTAGGCATATATCTAAAAAATGAAATGTCTAGGTTATTGTGTTTAACTTTGTAAAAAACTGTCAAGCCGGGCTCGGTGGCTCAGCCTGTAATCCCGCACTTTTGGGAGGCTGAGGTGAGTGGATTACCTGAGTCCGGGGTTCGAGACCCACTTGGTCAGCGAGACCTCATCTCTACCATAAATCAAAAAAAAATCAGCCAGGCGTGGTAGCGCATACCTGTAATTCCGGCTACTCGGAAGGCTGAGGCGGAAGGATCGCTGGAGCCCAGCAGACGAGGCTGCAGTGGCCGGAAGCGGCCACTGCATTCCAGTCTGGGCGACAGAGTGAGACTCCAACTCAAAAAAAAAAAAAACTGTCAAACTTTTTTTCAAAGTGACTGTAGCAATGTTTACTACCTCTAGGAGACTGTATGAGAATTCCAGTTGTTACACATCCTCACCGATATATGTTACTGTCAGTCTTTATAATTTTAGCTATTTTGATAGGTGTAAATGGTTTTCCTTGCATTTTTCTGATGAGTAATAATGTTTATGGCTTTTCTTTGCATTTTTCGGATGAGTAATGATGTTGAACATTTTTTCATATGTTGTGGCCCTTTACATATCCTCTTTTATGCAGTTTTTTCTCAAATGTTTCATGCATTTTAATATTGAGTTATATGCATTTTTTTCATTGGCTTGTAAAAGGTTTTTTATATTCTGGATAGAAGTGGTTTTCAAGTACACATATTTTGCCTGTATTCTTATAGTCTTTCTCTTTTTTTCCACTTATAAGTGAGAATATGTGGTACTAAGTTTATCTTCTTATATTATATGGCTTGCTTTTTAACTTTCTTAATGGTATTGTTATATCAACAGAAGTGTTTAAGTATAAAGAAATCCATGTTCTTAATCTTTTCATTTGTTTAGTACCTACATAGGAAATATTTTCTTAACTCCAAATTCATGAAGATAATTTTTTATATTTTCATCTAAAAGCAATTTTAAATTTTCATATTTAGGTTTATAAACCATTGTAAATTTTTTTTTGCACTGTGAAACAAGATTCACCTTCATCGTTTTTATTGAAAAGACCACTGTCTCCACTGAATTACAATTCTAGTGTTACTATAAGTCAACTGACCGTTTGCATGGGTTGTTTTTTTTTTTTTTTTTTGGACTCTATTCAGTTTCATTTAGCTACTTAACCAGATTTGCACCAATACTACATTGCCTTAATTACTATTTTTACTGTGAATTTTAAAATCTAATTAACTCTTGAATTTTTTTATTTCTATATATATTTTAGAAACAGCTTTTCAGTCTCCACAAAAAGTCTTGCTGGTATTTGACTGGAATTGCATTGAATCTGCAGGTCAATTTGAGTAGACTCATATCTTAACAAAACTGAATTCCCAATCCATTAAAGGCATGTGTCTTCATTAATCTACAATTATTTTAGACACATTTATTTTCTTTTAGCACTGTTTTATATTTTTAAGTCTTGAAAAATTTTTATTAGATTTATTCCTAAGTGTTTGATAATTTCACTGCTAGTGTAAATGGTATTTTAAATTTCTTTTTTCCATTTATTTACCTTAAGTGTCTAGAAATACTTGAACTTTGTGTATTGATCCTGTATCTAGTGTTCTTGCTAGTTTCACTAATTATTCCTAATAGTGTGTTTTGTGTCTGTGTTATTGATTTCAGTTTCTTTTTATTTTCTGCATTTCTAATTATTTCACAGGCAATTTTTTTTCTCTTTTGCTCATTAACTGGATAGCTTTCTTAGCTTTATTTTCCATGAATTTTAACTTTTGTTTTTAACTTTGTGACTCTATCACTTCTCTTCAACAGTTCTTTCCCAAGGCCTAACATCTAGGATCTACAAGGAACTCAAAAGCGCTGAAAGGAAAAAGACAAACAGCCCATTAAAAAGTGGGAAAGAGCCAGGCTCGGTGGCTCAGCCTGTAATCCCGTGCCTTTGGGAGGCTGAGGTGAGTGAATTGCCTGAGCCCGCGGGTTCGAGACCCGCCTGGGCAGTGAGACCTCATCTCTACAATAAATCAAAAAATCAGCTGGATGTGGTGGCGCATGCCTGTAATTCCGGCTACTCGGAAGGCTGAGGCGGAAGGATCGCTGGAGCCCAGCAGGCCAAGGCTGCGGTGGCCGGGAGCAGCCACTGCACTCCAGTCTGGACGACAGAGGGAGACTCCAACTCAAAAAAAAAAAAAAAGTGGGAAAAAGACATGAATAGACACTTCTCAAAAGAAGATATACGGGCAACCAACAGACACATAAAAAAGTGCTCAGCCTCACTCATCATAATAGAAATACAAATCAAAACCACATTGAGATACCACCTAACCCCAGTAAGAATGACTATCATTAATAAAATAAACAACAACAGATGCTGGTGAGGATGCGGAGGAAAAGGGATGCTTCTACACTGCTGGTGGGAATGCAAACTAGTGCATCCTCTTTGGAAGACAGTGTGGCAATTTCTGAAAGAACTAGAAATTGACCTTCCATATGACCCAGTGATCCCCCTTTTGGGAATATACCCAGAGGAACTCAAGTCACTCTACCAAAAAGATACCTGCACATGCATGTTTGTTGAAGTTCTATTCACAATAGCAAAAACATGGAACCAACTCTGCTACCCATCAAACTGGGTAAAAAAATGTGGTACCTGTACATAATGGAATGTTATGCAGTCATAAAGAAGGACAAACATATGGATTTCACAGCAACTTGGATGGATTTAGAGTCGATCATACTCAGTGATCTATCACATAAACAAAGAACAGAGTACCATATGTTCTCCCTCATAAGCGGATCTTGAACGATTATCATAATACCATAAGAAAGGGATTGGCAGTAGTAAGAAACTGCCAGGGGAGGATTGGCAGCTGAGGGAAAGTGCCAGGGAAGGGAAGGTCACACTTCATCAACAAGGGTATCTGCATAATGAACATTTGTATACATAACCCTGAATTGTATCCCACATCTTTAAAATAAAGAAAAAAAAAATTTTAATAATAAAATAAAATGAAAATCTTGCACCTTTTATGTGGATGCAATACACTTTGAATTATTCAAGTTACATCATGTTTTATGTTGCTTTTGTTTCTTGACTTTTTTTCTGTTTCAAATTTCTAAAAAATCTTTCTCTTTCCTGTCATTTTTCTTCTGTATCTAGTATTTCCTATTTGCTCATCTATATTTAAGAAATAACTGATTAGCTAATAAGGATCTCCTCTGCTATTAGGTCTCTTTTTCATCAATCTCTCTCCTAAATAACAATTTACTTGGCTGTCAGAAGAAGATAGAGCTGATCATGTTAGCTGGTCAGCTTTCCTTTGCTTTAATGAAGAGGGTAAAGCTCTCAAACTATTGTCCCTTCTACTGTAAGAATGCAATGAGAAGGACTTAAACCTATGGTGCCAATATCTATACAAGGCTTACTTCTAAATGGCTCATTCCTTTTTCTTGGATATGATAGCCTGGCTGCCTGTGCCAGGTGGGAGAGGTTGGGGGCAACTATTCTTTATGAATAATTCATTCAATGAATCCTTTGTTTTTTGCTTCTTCCTACAATTTGATCCTACAAACATATGTACTTCCATTTCCCTGAATCTCCCTTGAAGCATATTTTGAGCAGTGACTTTACTGTGCACTGTCTTTCCTCAACATGCTTTGATAGGTGGTCACCAACCTCCTTATCTGCCTTTTTTGCTTACTGCTTATTCTTATACAAATATAACTGTAGATGTGTGTGTATACACACGTATGTATCTGCATATATGTACTGTGCATGTTTTATATATGTAAAATTATGTGTGTATATATTTATATACAACGAATAGATATAACATGCAGGTGTGTATATGTGTGTGTGTATACACACATACACACACACACACACACACATATATATACCTATATAATATTTTATCTTGTGCTATTGAAATGAACAAAGTGGGATATGAGTCTACCATCTTGAACCAGAATATGAGTCTACCACCTTGAACCAGAAACTTGATTTTTTTTTGCACAATACATAGTCAAACTACAAATTTAAACTTCTTAAAATTGGAATAATATTGTTTCCAAATAATTATTATTGGATTATATCACTATTGGAAGACAATTCTACATGGATCTCTCATGTTTCTGCAAATCTAATCTGGCAGGCTTTTATTCGAGACTGTCTTTTCAAGAGTGTTGGTATAGTGAAAAGCATTGGAAAATAGAGATAATCTTCTGGAAAAACAGACAATCTTGTTTGCAGTTCAAGATAATAAAGAGAATTCTTATTACCATGAAGAAGCTGTGAAGATTTACTAGTCACCCATTTTAAAAATTGGGTTTCTCTAACTCAGTCCCTCAGCTGTGATGCTAAACTTCTAATTGATAACATCTACCGGGACTGCTCTGCACCTCTCAGGGAGACTTTAGAAACAAGGGGAATCACACAGATTTGAAGTTCTGCTTTCTGCTGTGCCATGTGTGACAAAGTCCTTTGTCTCTGACCCAGGAGACTTGTGCCTTCTATCAGGCTGCATGGAATTATATCAGGCTAACTTACTAGCTTATAAAAAAAAAGTAAAATTTGAGAACCACATATAATACATCGAACATGTCAGAAAAAAAAAGATTTCAAACTGAGATACCAACATTCAGTATAATACAAGTGGAAACCACGAATTCCACCTGCCAAACTTTCATTGCCATCATTTTGTTTGACCTTGAGCATTTATAACATTCATATTACATTTATTTTAACAAAGTTTTTAGAGAGTTTAAACTAAACAAGTGTATTCAATCTACTAGTATTAACTAAGTCCTACATAAATGCTGTAAGTTAACATCTTAATTATGAAAAAACAGAAAGAGAATCTGTTTTAAAAAATTACCTTGTGCCATGGAGGATAATGTGTGCAAAGTAAGACATTTATTTTTTACTATAAACTTTTGACTCTTCTATAAAGCTTCAATGTTGTTGTTATTACCGTCATCCTTAATCCATATGTTGATGCATAAACTAGTTTAAAATATTGGTATATTAAAAAAAATTATTGAAAACACAGAAACAAAACACACCAAAAACCGAATATGTTAAAAGTGGTTTTGTCTGAGTGAAGAGAATAATTTTGGGTGATATTTTCTTATGGTTTCATATTTCCTATGTGCATAGTTTTCAATCATAAAAATATTAGAAACTTAAATTTGAGAGTGAGGTAGTGAAGGAAAGACAATCATAAAAAACCAACCTGAGAGCAAAGATTCATCTAAAAAACGTCTAGGGAATATATAGTGGCTAGTTCAGGTGAAGGTCAATTTTCTACACCATCTTGCTTTCTAACACTGAAATGAACATTTGTGTTTGCGATATTGACCTAAAAGCTCTAAAAATCCCTCAGAAAACAAAGAAAGATGAGGCTATGTTTGCTACATTGGATTTTTGCTAAGGGCATTTTGTAAGAATAATTCAAAAGTGTTGAAATAGTAATGCTTTTCTTACTAACCAGCAATTAACCACAACATTAGGTTAACCCAAATGCTGTAGTCGCTTAAAATTCTGTGTAATTACTATCTTCCCAGAGCTTCATGCTCATCTCCCTAGGATTCTTTTCCTAGGGAAGTAGTTTATATATTGCTATTCCATATATTAAAATGCCAAAATTCAGCCCAATGACTCAAATTTTAAATTAAAAAACCTAACTTATTTTTGCACTTAAAATAATACTACAAGGCATTGCTCTTTGGTAATCTAGCAGGAGCACATCCCAGTGTCCTGGGCTCATTGAGATATTGTGGCACAAGGAGGTACATTTCTCTTCCTGGTATCTTTACAGAATTCTGCTTTTCTTCATGTGAAATTAACTTACTGTTTAAAAAGCACCAGTGATATTCTTATATATCTCTATCCTAACCAAAACCTTAATAGGTGAGCAGCAATTTGCAAGACATAAGAGAAGACACAGAGAAGAAAACAAGATATGTCTTTGAGACAGTTATCATTCAGAAGGAGGGACCAGATGTAGACATAGCAAACCATGCAAAAGCATACTGATGAGCTACTATAAGACTCTACCACAGGATGAACTATATGGGATGATAGAGTGTAAATGCTCAAGTGAATCAGAATATGCGGTCAGGAATTTGAACTGTTTCTAGATTTTTATGCAACTATGATAAAGACCCCAGTTTGAGACTAAAGAGATTCAGATTTACTTGGGGACTTCTGACAAAAAGGCAGTGTCAGCCCTCAGAAGCTTGTTTATATAAATAAGATTTCTGGAAGAAAACTTGTCCTGAGAGAGGAAAGAGCCAGGAATGATTAAGTTGACTCAGTAAAAAAACTTTAGTCATGGGATGAGGATGCTGATTCTGATCACAGAAACTCTGAGATTAATCCCCAACTTAACTCCAACTCATCTTCATATAAGTATTATAGGAAACTGGGAGTTCAAATGCCAAAGTATTTGTTTACTTTGTGGCATCAGCAAGTCTGCTTTGGGATCCCCTCTTAACAGAACTTAACAGAAAGGGAAAGTCTCTCTTCACCACTTTTTCATAGGGTATAAATCATTACACGGCTTCAATGCCCTGAAGTCACAGCATGGTGCCTGGCAGAGTTGACACTGTATTTGCTGAGATACAATTGTCTGAGAGTGGTCAGTCAGTAGGAGGAGCCATTCCTCATGGATTAGTAACAAAGACAATGTACTCAACAGTGCAATAAAGGTACTGGAGCAGGCTTCTATACCCAGCTCAACATTAGCAGCCATGAGTAGGAGATTGCTGAAGTATCAGAACCACAAGTAAAATGCCAAGCTTGCCACAGTAGAAATGTAACTGCCTTACCCAATAGAGCAGCAGCCTCAACTTGAGAAGAGCTCTGTTCAGCAATGTAATACTCAGCTTATTTGTAGCCATATAAAACTGCAGGCAAGATCTCCTCTAGGGTAAGAACTTCAAGGGATTGAGAGAACTTAAGAACAGCAACATGAGATCTGACTTGTTTTTGGCCATATTAAGCTACAGGGCAAAATCTCCTATAGGGCAAGGACTTCCGGGGGTTGAGGGAGACTAGGTCAACAGAAGACCTGAGATAGTCACATTTAAGTCTTCAAATGTTAACATACCTCATATACATGGTGGAAAAGAGAAATCTTAAGAAATCTAGGCTATACAATTAGTTATTTCTCAATGAATGTATAGCTGTAATGTTCAATATTAAATTTGACATCAGACATGTATAAAAAAATAGTGTCTAAATGCCTCATACTGATTGTCTATTCTCCAGGAGCCTTAGAGAATCACAATATTAGAATGTTACAATGACAGAAATCAAGTAGACCAACACTCTGCTGTTCAAATATGAAAGTGAGGGGGGAAAAGCCAACCACTGACTGCTGGTGAAACAGGTAGCAAAACAGAAATCATCTGATTTTCAGTCCAGCACTGCTTGACTGAAAGTCAGATGACACTATAAGAACTCAGGGAAACCAAATGAGAAACAATAAACCTGACTTTTGAATCCTAGAAAGTGTCAGCAAATAACTGATCTTCAGCCATTCTGTACAAATAACAACAAAGCTGGGAATTTGTGTAAGAATTGTCAAAATGCTCTCTCCTAAAATGTGTATGTGTTTATATAGAAATAGATATTTCTAACAGTTCGGAAAAGTAAATCACTGAAGTGATTTCTGGTATAATTCCTTAAAAATTAGAAATACCATTAAAATTAGATGCAGAATAGAAAACATTTGCACAACTTTTTTGTTTTCTCATATGAATTAATAAATAAAACATGAATGGAGGGATAGGGATGAAGAAGAAAGCTGTGAAAGCAAAACAAGAACAAGAATGAAGAATAAAAACAGGAGAGTAAGTAAGTAGAGGAGAAAGAGCCAAGTAAGAAGTCTGGAGTGTCCACATGAATGAGATGGGTGGGTAGAACTCTACGAAGAGTCTATTGAATGTGAAGTTCATCAGTTTAAACTAGTGTGATTTACTTGACAGAAGTGACAGGCCGAGACGGAAATAATAATCATCTGTCAAACAATCAGTTTGACTGTTTCTTGACTGTCCTGGCTGTTGTTTTCTTTTTTTAACCTAATCTGCCTGTTTCCTTGACCAGTCAAGTCAAAACAGACAACCCGATTTGTACATGTTAACACAGGCTTTCTCGAGTCAATGGCTTAGCAGTCTGAGTCACCGCCTTGAGAACCCCAGCTTCTAACTTTTCTCTTCTTCTAAATTAGAATGGGATGGCCTCTGTTTATACTTTCATTAAATAGAACCACATGATTGCAACCTTTCCACTGGGGGTTGTTAGCAGAGAATTTATTAGCATGAGCCAGTATCCTTGACTGTAGTCCCGCTTGGGTTGCTGAGGTACACCCGTGATTTGCTATTTTTCCTCAGGAATTCCCAGTTTCCCTTCTCCTAAGGGCCTATGTCTGTATATAGAAGGAGGAAGAGAAAAATATGCTTGTGTCCTTTACATGATCCAGCTCTCTCTGCTGTGTTGTCAGAGCTTTTCATTTGAAGTTTGAAATTTCCATAGAGGAAAGATAAAAGATTCTTTTTCATTTATCCTGGGGGAAAAATAATGAATATATTCCTTGAACATGGTGTTGCCTTACTAAACCTTTGGTCCTTTGTTACATGTAATAATCAAATTGTAAATATTCTTAAGAGTGTCTTCTTCTCCTTTAAATATCCTCTCCTCTTTGAACTCTCATACACCTTTTGAGGCCCAGCTTAGATGCCACTGTCTCTATGATGTCTTCTGATTCCTCCAACCCCACCTGAAAATCTCACATTTTTGAGAATTTATCTTTCTCTTCTCTGTGTCCTTGGACTTGACTTCTGCATTCCCTGCTTCATATCATGCTGATGACATTTACAAATGTGTCGGCTCCATGATTATAGAAACTATGTTTTACCCATCATCATAACACCATTTCTAATAGAATAGTGAACATCAAATCAAACTGAACTGGCAGAGGGTAGTGAGGAAAACCTGAGAAAGAAGTAGGGAGAAGAGTAAGAATAGGTTGTTGGTAGATTACAAAAATGTAGAGGGACAAAGAGGAAGAGAAAAGATTATGTAGTATGGTCACAGAGCAGGATGCAGGGTGATGGAAGGTGCTGGCAGGAAAAGACAAAGGAATGCTCAGAAGGAGGATCACTGGGATGAAGACAGAGCAGGAAGTGGTCAGAAGTTGGTAAAGTGCTACAATTGTAATAAATGCCGCCATAACTGATGCCTTTGATGGTATCTCCCTCCTTGTGGGAAAGATCAGGAAGACAGGGAAAGGTAATCATCCTACCCCAGGCTACCTCTTCTTTCCCCTTCTTCCAGGAAGTCTGCCTTGTTTCCCAGGCTTTCCATCCTCGGTGATTTCTCGTGGTTTTGTACCCAGTCTTCGTGCAGAGGTGTAAGCCCATTCTTCTCCACATAGCTCCAGTACCAGGGAAATTCTGAGGTGAAATTCCCTGAGTCTGCTCCTCCTTTTAATGTAAGAAAAACTTAATTGTGCATAGATTACAAAAATATATACTTAGCTTGTATATGTGGTCTTATTTTTAATGTATGAAAAATATAGAGAGAGTTAAAAGGAATATAGGAGTGAAGTTTTGACTTTCTATTTACCTTCTCTTATGATTAAACAATCAAATTCATTAAGAAACCTCAAACGGGGTGTTGCATTCTTAATAAAACCGGAAAGGAAAATGTGCTGTTTAGAACAATAGGTGTTGACAGTGAAAACAACAGGCCATCTCCTAAGCCTAGGAAGAAAATAAAGGGGTACCAAAGAGCAGCCTAGATGAAGAAATAATCTTTGAGGATTGATAGTGATAAAAAGTCTTCCCATCTTAAGGTACCATCTCTTGGTCTCACACCTCACTAGTCTGTTCCTACAACTTCATTGCCTCCTAAATGCCCGATCTCTTTGGGAACCACAAAGAAGAATTTGGATAGTGGGCAGCTCCTGACCACCCTCACCACCCCCCACTGACAAAGTTTAAGAAGGAACAGAGGGGGAAGTTGTGATTCTGTTTTTTCAAGGGAAGGTGAAAGTAGTTTGTAATCTGTTTTATGTACATTACTTTATTTGATCATTTCAACAATAACCCAGTAAACATTAAAAGCAACTTTTATCATCTGCCCCATTCTCATTTAGTTAAAGAAAATTAGGGTTAAATAGAGTTCTGGGAATTGTCCAAAGTCACACAGTGGTGAGAGTGTATACCAGCCTTCTGCTACCAAATGTAGTGTCAGTTTTACCACCTCTTCCTACCTCTTGGTTCACCCATGACAATTCTATGCTATTAAGATCGAAACTATTTATTGGGTACATTATGAGTCCAACAGACTTTTGTGAACTGGGCTGACCTAGGGAACTAACCATCAGACATGAATTTGTGTCATTGGAAAAAATTGTTCTGGGTTCTAAACAGCTGATTTACATACAATATTTTAGTACACTGCTCATTTTAAATTGAGGACTGCCTGTACTAAGCTTCTAGCTTCTAAGGATAGAAAGATAGTCCTTTTTATTTTTCCTGTTCTGCTTTTGGAAACTGCCAACAAGGGTGCCAATTAGCACCAGATGGGACAGGCACTTGTGATGTGGAACTCCGACCACTGGGAACTGGAACAAGTCCACTAATGTATTAAGCAATCGAAGAGCCAGAAATTGGGCAGGCTTCAAATTTGGCACAATGTAAAGTTCTGATCTGTAAAGGTTCAACTTTATTCATAGAATTTGTCCCTGCCCATGAGGAACAGCAAGAGAACTAAAAACTTAGAACTCTAGGAGCCTTGAGGCCATATACTTTTATTTCTGTGTTGCTTTTTTCTTTACATCCTTTCTCCATTTTGACTTGAGCAAATCTCTATTGAATAATTAAGTAAAAGTGTAAATGCCATTTGCCTTGGAAACTAGGATTTTGAGTATAGGATTCTAACTTAACTTCTTTACATTGCTGGACATCTTGATCTTTGAAATTACAACTTTACGTATGTATAAAGTCAGGAGTAAAATTGAAACATCAGAGAGCTTAACTTAAACTAGGAGTAATTCAGACTTAAATGGTATATGTTTACTGAAAACATAGGTGAAGCAACATAGAAATTTCTATTGATGTTATCCAGATAAAAGTCTGCTTTTGTCATATAGTCCTCCATGAGACTTAGATGCATATTTAGCTTTCTGAATTCTGTCACTTACCAATAATAAAAGTCACAAACTGATAATTCATCAGTTTTTCCAAGCAGTAGTCTAAGTTACTTTGAAGATAGTTGAACACAAGATGAATTGAACACAGTTTTGCCTTAACTTCACACACACCTATATTTAACAGAAATAAAGTTAGGTTTTACCCATAAAATTAGTGGGCTGGATTTGGGCATACTTCCAACTTCTTTCTCATTATGGCATGTATGGAAAATGATAATTGTTTTGTAGTACTCACTGGACTGAAGAGATAGACAAGATAGCTCATGTCCAGAGGAAAGGGACTGAGGGCTGGGGGCATCCCAGATTCTCCCAGGAAAGGGAGGGCTGAGAGATTAATACCTCAACATACCTGGAACCCATCAGTAGCACACCAGTGTGTCAATGCCTACCACTAGGCACACCAGTTTGGAAGCTCTGGAATAAAGGATATTTAAGGGACCCTTTGGAGATTTCATAACTTCTTTATAGCATAAATTTACTGGGAACTGACTGCTAATGTGTGATTTGAGTTTCATTACCCAAAACCTTCTAGATTGTAAATTGATCCTGGAATGTTAGTATCTTGGTTAGCAGCATTAATAAGGCACCTAAGCTGGGTGACCAAGTGTCCCAGTTTGACCAATTCTGAGAGAGTTCCCATGACATGAGACTTTCAGTGTTAAAACTATAACAGTCCTGAGTAACTAGGACAATTGATTTCCTACCTAATATGAATTAAAATTCTCTATTAAGGAAACAAAGAAAAAAGAGACAGAATTTCTGATTTTGAGGCCTCAAATGTGTGTTGTGATCTTCCCCAGCAGTTTGAATGAGAGGCAGCATTCCCATGAATTGGTCATAGAGCCCATGTCATCTAAAGCTTATAAAGCAGAAGTCTATGACTTTTTTCATAAAATGTTTTTCTTTGTAGAGTTGTTTTTGTCAGTTCCAAGAGGAAATAGTGGGCTGGAATCAAGTGGCATGACTGAATGACTAGTACTAAGTGAATGATTCGTGCAAAGGCTTCATGGAAACATTCAGACTCATAACAATAGTAGTTCTGACATGACTACCTCTTGCCTGAGAAACTCATAAACATGGCCTCTAGGCTATACTTTTTTCAACAGCTGCTAATTCTTTAATTTAATTATAAGCTACAAGTAATCTTCTTAAAGAGGCAATATGTGTACCAAACAGTGTTCAGAGGACACTCTGTTCACAAATTTTATGACAGTCAGCACTGGTAGAATTACATGTTCTAATATGAGATGGGTGGACTGGTGTGGGAGAAATAAGAGCCATCATCCCCCTCCTCCCCCACCAAGACTTAAACCAAAATTGTTTTTGAGGTTCAAAAATATTCACATGACAGCTTTCTATGTTTGGCTGGAGCAAACTAAGCTGCAACGCCAAGAAAATAGTCTTTCTGTCTTTCATGCTAATACAGATGTCACGGGACCTGAGAGATGCTACAGTGCTGAATTTTCCACTCAAGCAGAGCTACTGTTTCATTGTGAACATTTATTGCACACCTACTATGTGCACAGAGACAGGCTTTGCAATGGGGGAATGCAAAATGAGTAAGATAAAATCTTTGTCCTCAATGCACACACACCATGTGTTGGAGGAAAAGCCATCTAAGCAAGTACCATTTACACATAGCAGAATAAAATCAACAGAATAGAACTGTAAAAACAGAAACAAAGAAAGGAATGGCATTTGAGCTGGTATGATTTGGCAGGGTAACTATGTAGGTTTCGCCATGTCAGTGAAAGGGGTGAAATTTGAAGTTTTAAAAACAAACAACGGGAAGTCTTTTCTCTTGACATCACCCACTAAGACCAACATGTCCATGCTTCCCTGAGATCCATGCCACACAGAAGCTCTCTTTTCTGAATGAAGTCAAACAGACTTGTTCTTGGATTCCATCTCTATCACGCATAAGCTGTGTGACTCGGGAAAGATTACTTGACTTTTCTAAATCTATTTTCTACATTATAAAAGGGAATTAATAACAAAAGCAGTTTTGTTAATGTAGAAAAGATAAAATGAGATAATACATGCAAAATTACCTCATATAGACATTGTACAAATTAGTCATACATATATGTATAAGTATGTATATATGTAAGTATATTGTGCATACATATGTGTGTATATTTATATATAGAAAGAGTTATTGCAGTGGGATGACTTGTACTGTACTCTCACATAGTGTTTAGCAGATCCTTTTTCATTTATTATTAGGGAAACCAACAAATACATTGAAATTTTATGGCATATGGGATTCATTAGCATATTAGATCATAATAATTAGACCCTTAGAATCAAATTAGTTTCATCATTTTAGTACAAACATCTCATTCTATGGAAGATGATGGAGTTAAAAGGGATAGTGGAAGTGCTAGAAGAAAAGAAGAAAGAAGATATGTATGTGGCCAGCCAAAAGCCTAAGAAAAAAACACATAAATATAGTTCAGAAGAAATTGCATGTTTAATGTTCTATATTCCAGTGAAAACCAGTAACTATTTCTATTTTACATGACTTTTATAGTATCTTTGGTTACTGATATTTGGCCACACGTAAACAAAATATTCATTGTACACACCAAGTACCACATATTATGACACAGCTTTATTCTGAGGTAGAAATTATTGAAGAGAATTGCAATATGGTTTTGCAATATGTGCAACACTTTGGCACATACTAGTGATAAGATTACAATGATTTTTTTTCACCTCGTGAATGTATTCCAGGAACTAATCTGAAACTAATATGAGGAGACCAACTTAGGTAACCCAGTAGTTCAGGGCTAGCAGGTTAAATAGGATATCTCTAAAAGTTAGGTCTCCCCTCCTCCCTTCTTTAACCATCTTTTTCACTGTTTATTTCTTCTTACCCTTAGTAATATTTTTTCCTAATACCTGTTTCAGATTCTTCTTCCTCCATAAATATTCATCTTTGGCAAAGAAAAAAGACTCTTTTTTAAACTACAAAGATAATGTTGTGTTTTTTCCTTTTTAACTTCAAATATGAAGAGAAGTCCTAGAATAAGTAGATCTTGGTAGAGGAAGAAACAGGTCAGAGGAAGGAAAGAGTAAGAGAAGGCCAATCACTGTCCCTATTTCCTCCTTTTTTTGGTTCACGTGCCATTTTCTCCCAGTCTCTGACCAATTACAAATCCACTGTGGGAAGCTGCTGTGCTTTCTGCCTGCTTTTCATTGAATTGGAGGGAAACCGGTGCTCAAAACACATTTCAGTGTGTGACCTAGTCAGGGATTGAGATGCCTCACTGAGTGATATTGGTAGATAAGTAACAAGTCATGTCTTTATCAAGTCTTTTTTAAAAGTATCCACATCAATGTTCTTTTGATGAATGAGTCAAATATAACTCTTTAGTTCCATCATACTTGGCAGAGTAACACTACTTTTTCTTTTTTTGGTTAAGAAGAATTCTATGATCTTCAGCAAATTTGCCTTGTTCTATTACTAGTTCCATTTCTTTGGGATTTTTCTCAAAATTATTACCCCATTCATTGTCATCAGTTTAAGTGTTTTGGTATAGTAGGTTTATTATTTTTGAAATGCTAAACTTTATTTATTAAAACCTCTAAGGAATTAACAAATGAATACATCAGATGTGTGGAGAAAGTAACCCACATCCATTCACTCATTTGTTTATTCATTTATACAACAATATTTATTTAGTTCCTACTATGTAACTAGCACTACATGGGCAATGAGGATACAACATTGAAATAAATTAAAAAACAAAATCCTCTCTATCATGAATTTTACAATATTCTGTGACAAGAGAGACAAAAGACATAAGAAATAATTGTATTACACAACATTTCAAAGAAAAACACTTAGGATAGCAGAGATGGGAGGTGCTGAATGTCAAAGGTGTACTTTTTTTTATTGGTTAATAAAATAGCACAGTTGTATTTTATTTTGTTTTTTAACTTTTTTTGTTTTAAAATTGTGGGGTACAGTTAAGGGTTAGGTATACAAATATGCATTGTGCAGGTTCCCTTGTTGATAAGATGTGCCCCCTGCCCCAGACAGATATCGACTACTGTTAATCCCACCTCGCTTCCCCTCCCTGCCCACCCCCATAGTTTCCCACCACTGTCAAACCTTTTCTTATAATATTATGATAGTTGTTCAAGGTCCAATTATGAGTGAGAACATGTGATACTCAGATCTTTTGTTTCTGTGAGAGATCACTCAGTATTATAAACTCCAATTCCATCCAGGTTGCTGCGAAATTCATGGTTTTGTTCTTTTTTATGGCTGTGTAATATTCCATTGTGCATATGTACCACATTTTCTTAATCCAGTCCTCTCGATGGACAGGATGGTTGGTTCCATAATCTTGCTATTGTGAACAATGCTGCGATAAACATACATGTGCAGGTATCTTTTTTATAGAGTGATTTGAGTTCTTCAGGGTACATTCCCAGTAGGCGGATTGTGGGATCATATGGAAGGTCGATTTTTAGAGCTTTTAGGAATCACCACACTGATTTCCACAGAAACTGCACTAGTTTACACTCCGACCAACAGTGTAGCAGTGTTCCCTTTTCACCACATCCTCAAATAGCACAATTATAGGTCTGTGAGCCTGTGATATTGAAGAAATAATTTAAAAGAGGTAAGATACCAAGCCAGATGAATATGGGAAGAAATACCATTCTAGGCTAAGACCCTGAGGGGAGCACACAATGCAAGGTTGTGAGATAATACTAGCCGCACTTACTGACCAGGCTCTACGGTGAGACAGGAACACAATTTCACCATAGCACTTGAAAATCAGGCTAATAAAACATACTCTAATAAAATATTACTTTTTTTCTTCATGTTCAGCTCAGAGAATTTTAGGCTAAGAGAGATCGGTACTCCCTCCTTTTATTTAGATTTATCTGTTGGTATGTACTAACAACATGGCTACAAAGCAAGTGTTATCACTCTTCAAAAACAAGAATTTTTGTTTTCCATTGTCATATAATGAATGTATACTGAAATGTTTACTTTTGGATAAAAGCAAATATTGGCGTACATTCTATAAACATTGTGTAATTATGATATAAAGTTACATTTTATAGGCAATTTTACTGGTCTTATAGCCATCAGCCAAAAGTCTCAGGTGCTTAAGTTGGTGGAAAAATAAGCTACTGTCTGTAGAATTTTCAATAAAACAGTCAAAAAAGAAGTTGATGTTAAAGAAAAACTGACATAAAAACTAATATTATTTTAGAAATCTATTTTTTAATTTTTTACTTTATATTATGCACATTAGACTACTTTATAGGTTTATTTCTCTCAAAGGATTTAGACTTTTTTCAAAATTCCATTTTGATCTTCAAAGTTGGGTTAAATTTTCAAGGAAGGTGTCTCTAACCCTGAATTGCACCCATATCTTTAAAATAAAATTTGAAAAAATAATAAAAAATAGAATAGAATTGAAATTTTTTTAAAAGTTGGGTTTAAGATTGAAAAATATATTATTTTCAAATTATTGCAATTTCTAATTATTTTTTAATAATGTCTTTGACATTTCACTTATCTGTATGAAAAACCTTTAAAAGGGCATTAATGGTGGTAGGAAGTAATTCTTGAATCACTAATAGAAGGAAAACTTAAGTTGTCAAAGGGGGCTATAAGTAAAACTGATATAGTCATCTTTTTCCAAAACATAGCAGGAGAATAAATTGCAAATAATTAAATTTGGTTTCTAGGTTGAATGATAACTTTTGAAAGCTGACATCTGATCACTGTGCTCACCTATCCAAATAAACGTAGTATTAGTTGGTCTGTTTTTCTTTCATTATATTTAAAGCTAGAAAAATCTAGATGGAATAACCAGTCTCTCACTGACAACTTTGTTTTTTTTCATTGCAAAATGAGCTAATTTTATGTACTCTTTTTTGCTATGCTTAAGCAAACTAAATAAGTTTTATATTTTTAAATATTTACATACACATGCCTTTACACACCTAACCCAAGAGCAGAGGAAGTTGAACTTTAGTAACCTCCTTAACTTGAAGTCAACTTGCAGTGCCTCCTTCTTCACAGCATTGTCACATCACCTCCACAATGACCTGCTCCTGGAAATCTTCTCATCCCTCCACTTTATGAGCCTTACCTCTTAAGAGCATCATGTTCTCAAAGTGCCTCTAGGGGGCTGGTTCATTTGCTGAAAGTAACCCACACAAACATTGCATTAGCATGTCACTTTTAGTGTGATAATCGCCACTAGGGCTTCTCTGGGACAATTACCAAAGTATTCTAAGAGAATGAAATGAAGCATAAAGATCATAATAGCAGATTAGAGAGTGTGCTGACTAAAGTAGTAAATTCTTATTAGAGAAAAAGGGCCAAAGGACAAATGCATGTCAACAGCAAACACTCTCATTCACTAAGACCCAATATACTGGAGCTTGAAGTACTTTCTGGGTTTGGTCTTTAAAAGCACTGGAGAAACTAAGGTTGTCAGGCACATGTTTTATTTAACTAGCTAGAATAAATTTGTGATAGATTTCTGGCAAGATGGCGACAGATCAGGTCAGACTGTGAGAGTCTGCAAAAGCGAGTGTCCATAAAGACTCTCTGTGCGAGTGGGCGTGTGTGGTGGATGAGTAAAAGTCCATCTGAGAGGAGACTTGGGCTCATGCACTGGGCTCTCCTCCAGAGGTTACTGCAACCCCCCCACCACCTTCAGATTAGAGCACCGAGCCCACAGGATTATCTGCAGCCCTCAGGACTCTCCTGAGAAAAGCCTGCCGAATTCAGCTGATCCTCATCACCTGGAGCCAGGCCCACACCATCACCTGTGACAGCAAAGTGGCTGGAGCCCACAATCTGTGGAGATAGCAGTCGGGGAGAGCTGGAGAGGAGCCCCACCACCAATGAGAGGTGAGGAAACGATTTTCTCTGTCCAGGGACCAGGCAGAGACCTGCATTGCCGCGCCTAGCTCAATTGGGACCTAGAGGTAAACTTGTCAATCTTGGAGAGACAGACACCTCTCCCCCACACTGGATCTGACACAGACATGTCCGATCTGAGTGGGAGACTTGACAGGCAGCAAGGTGGGTGAGTCCAGATCTGATACACCCTCCTCCCACAGTAGGCCCGGGGATCTCACCCAGGCTGAGAGCAACCCTATCAGCCTGCTCTGAGACCAGAGGGGTGGGGCTGGAGATCAGAGCTGAAAGAAAGTTGGTTGGACTTACAGGAACCACCTCAGAGCGAGTTTTTTATTGTTGTTGTTGGTCTGTTTGTTTTGCTCTTTTTTTGTTTGTTTGTTTGTTGGGGTTTTTTTTCTTTTTTTCCTCTCCATTTTTCATTAAATTTTTATACTTGCTTTATTTCTTTTATTTTATTGCCTTTTTTAGACTTTCTGTTTGTGTATGGGTATTTTTAAAGGAGAGTACATCAATGGGGGGCTCTGTTTGTTTGTACAATTGTCTGTATGTTTTAGGGCTTTTTAAAAAATAATTTCTGTCTTTGTTTCTCTTTTCCTTTGTTAGTTGGTACACCTGTTTTCCCTCTTATTCTCTCTCTCCACCTTTTCTCATGCCTTTCCTTCCTTTTTCCATTCCTTTTCTCTTTTCTTACCTCATTTGCTTTCAGGGTGCAAACCTATACCCCCACTGCACAGACAGATGGTAAGGCGGTGGGAAGTGAGTTCCAGGAGGCCCACACACCTGTCAGGGGATACTGGGATCTGCAGATACTTTCTAAATCAAAGTTCCTCCCTCAATTAAATCTCAAAACTGCAAAAAGTACAGCCGCCACCCATGGTCCAGTTTCAGAACTGAACAAAGCCAGAGGATCCACATAACGAAGAATAGGAGTTTGAGCAAACAGAAGTAAAAGCTACCCCCTCCCCCATCCCTGAACAACAGAATTGAAGAAGAGGTTTTAAAAAAAAGGAGGAAAATCTACACAAATGAAGAAAAACCAAGAGAAGAATATGGGTCCCACACAGACCCCTGGGAGATCAGACACTGAGAATACAGACTTCAGAATGCAAACAATTAAGAGCCCACAGAATGACTGCTCTCAAGTCACAAATCCAGATCCCAGATTTCAAGACATTAATAGAGAAAATAAATAGGATTGAGGAGAGACAAGAGGAAAGAATGAAGGAGTTGATAACTGAGATAACAGCAATAAAGAATATAGTGAATGAAATAAATAACAAACTGATAAACATGGAAAACAGAATTAGCCAAGCAGAAGAATCTGAGAAAGAATCTCAGAGCTTGAGGACAAAAATATGGAACTAACCCAAATTGTCAAAAATATAGAAAAGAAGCTTAAAAAGATGAAGCAATAGCTTCAAGGGATGAATGATTATTTCAAGAGATCAAACGCAAGATTAATTGAACATGCTGAGGCAAAAAAGAGACAGAGACCACTCTGGAACAATCATCCCATGAAATTATCCAAGGAAACTTCCCTCATCTAATCAGTGGTGCAACCATTCAAACACAAGCAATTCAGAGAACCCCTGCAAGATGACAAATGAGTAGACCAACTCTGAGCCACATAGTAATTTGTCTACTCAAAAGTAGGTATAAAAGAAAACATCCTAAAGGCACCAAGATAAAAGATCAGACTATCTACTGGGGAAGATCAATTAGAATAGCAGAATAGAATTTCAGAAACACTTCAGGCTAGGAGAGCTTATAGCCCAATCTTCAAAGTTCTCAAAGATAAACAATTTCAACCAAGAATTACCTACCCAGCTAAGCTTCATCAATAATGGAGAATTAAGAACTTTCTCAGACAATCAATCCCTAAGAGACTACGCTACCTCCAGACCAGCTCTACCGGAAACACTTAAGAATATATTAAACACACAAAAAGGAAAATAAGAACGGCAACACCCTTCACAAGAATGCAGAAAAAAGACTGAAAACACACATGAATCAACCCAAAAATCAAAAGAAAGGCAACAAACACACAGCAACAACAATGACAAACTATAAAAACCTCATGACAGGGATAAACTCTCAATTTCAATAATTAGCCTGAATGTGAATGGACTAAATGCACCACTGAAAAGACATCGAATGGTAAAATGGATAAAATATCGCAAGACAACAATATATTTTCTCCAAGAGACTCATCTCACCAGAAAGGACACACAGATTCAAAGTAAGAGGATGGAAAACAAGATTTCAGTTGAATGGAACATAAAAGAAAGCAGGAGTTGCAATCTTAATATCAGACAAAACACCCTTTAAGCCATCAAAAATGAAAAAAGATACAGACGGTCACTACATAATGATAAAAGGTTCAATCCACCAACAAAAATATCCATCTTAAACATATATGTATCCAACATATGAGCACCAACTTTCATAAAGCAACTTCTAGGTAAGCTTAAAAAAGATATTGACTCTAACTCTGTCATAGCTGGGGAGTTAAATACCACACTCACAACCCTAGACAGATCATCAAGACAAAAAATCAACAAGGAGAACTGGAAACTCAGTGTGACACTTGACCAAACGGACTTAATTGATACCTACAGAACACTCCACCCAACAACCACAGAATATGCATTCTACTCATCACCACATGGAAAATACTCTAAGATCGACCACATCCTTGGCCATAAATCAAGCATAAACAATTTTCACAACATTGAAATCCTGCCATGTACCTTCTCAGACCACAGTAGAATACAAATAAATATCAACACCAGCAAAGTTCCCCCAAAACCCACAAAGATATGGTCACTAACCAGCATGATGCTAAGCAACTCCTGGGTCAACATGGAAATCAAGACAGAGATTAAAAGACAGCTGGAAACAAATGAAAACGAAGAAACATCTTACCAAAGCCTCTGGGATGCATGAAAGCAGCAATGAGAGGGGAATGAATATTTCTGTAAACACACATGAAGAAAATGGAACAATCACAAGTTAACAGCCTAACAAATTGCCTAAGGGAACTGGAAAAGCAAGTCCACCAAAACCCTAACTTCAGCAGAAGAATCCAGATCACCAAAATGAAAGCCCAAATTCAGGACATAGAAGTCAAAAAGATAATACAAAAAAATCAACAAAACAAAAAACTGTTTTTCTGAAAGGATAAGCAAGATTGATGATCCCCTAGTTAGACTGACCAAGAAAAAGAGAGAAAAAGCCCAAATAAACACAATCAGAAATGCAAAAGATCAAGTCACAACTGACCCAAAGAAATACAAAATATTAACAGAGATTGCTATGTACACTTATTTGGAAACAAACCTGAAAACCTAAAGGAAATGGAGGACTTTCTGACATCACACAACCTCCCCAAGTTGAAACAAGAAGAAATCAAAACCTAAATAGACTAATAACAATCCAGGAAATTGACCTTGTCATAAGAAAGCAATCTATTTTTTAAAAAGCCCTGGACCAGATAGCTTTCCAGCAGAATTCTACAAAACATAGAAGGAGGAACTGATACCAATCTTACTGAAAGTATTCCAGGCAATTGAGAAAGATGGAACTCTCCCCAAATCATTTTATGAAGCTAACATCACACTGATACCCAAACCAGGTAAAGATCCAACAAAGAAAGAAAACGACTGGCCAATATCCTTGATGAACATAGATGCTAAAATTCTCAACAAGATCCTAAAAATTAGATTCAACAACACATCTCAAACATCATCCACCACAACCAAGTAGACTTCATCCCCAGGATGCCGGTTTGTTTCAACATTCGTAAAAATATAAACATAGTTAAATACATCAACAGATGTTAAAAACAAAAACCACATGACTATATCATTAGATGTGGAAAAAGTTTTTGATAAAAGACAGCATCCCTTGTTGATAAAAACCCTTGAACATCTAGGCACAGATGGAACATACCGCAAAATAGTAAGAGACATCTATGGGAAACCTACAGTCAGCATACAGCTAAACAGAAAGAAATTGGAACCATTTCCCCTGAAAACCGGAACAAGACAAGGATGTACACTCTCACCCCTCCTTTTCAACATGGTTTTAGAAGTCCTAGCTAGAGCAATCAGACAAGAGTAGGAGAGCAGGGATATCCAAATAAGAAAAGAGGAAGTCTATCCCTTTTTGAAGATAACATGATGCTATACCTCAAAAACCCAAGAGAATCTGCCAAAAACCTTCTTGTACTGATAAAGGACTCTGGCAAAATCTCATGGTATAAAATCAATGTGGAAAAGACAGTCACATTTCTATACACCAACAATAAACAAACAGAAATCCAAATAAAAAGCACAATCCCATTCACAATAGCCAGAAAAAAAATCAAATACCTTGGCATCTTCCTAACCAGAGACGTGAAAGACCTTTATAATGAAAACTACGAAACACTGCTCAAAACAATCAAAGATGACACAGGTAAATGAAAAAACATTCCATGCTCGTGGATTGGAAGAATTAACATTGTTAAGATGTACATCCTTCCCAAGGCAAACTACAAATTTAATGCAATGCCCATTAAATTACTAGCAGCATTTTTCTCAGACCTGGAAACAACAATACAAGAATTCATATGGAAACATAAACCACCACAAATCATCAAAACAATCCTCAGCAAAAAACAAAGCAGGGGTACCACACTCCCAGACTTTAAACTTTATTATAAAACTACAATAATAAAAACAGCCTGGTATTGGTACAAAAACAGGCATATAGACCAATGGAACAGGATAGAGATTTCAAAAGCAAAACTTCCATTTCTCAACCAATTCATCTTCAACAAAGCCTCCACCACCAATGACTGGGGGAGAGGAAAACCTATTCAGTAAATGGTGCTGGGAAAACTGGCTAATCACATGCAGAAAATTAAAACAAGACTCCTAACTATCCCCATACACAAAAATCAACTCTAAATGGATCAAAGGCCTAAATGTAAAACCTCAAACTATAAGAACCTTAGAAAATGCAGGAGACACCCTTATGGAAATTGGAACTGGCAATCAATTCCTGATCAAAACCCCAAGTGCCCATGCCATAAGAGATAAGATAGACAAGTGGGACCTCATCACACTGATAAACGTCTGCAAAGCCAAAGAAATCGTCAAAAGAGCAGGGAAACAGCCCACAGACTGGGAAAAAATTTTGCCAACTTATGTCTGACAAAGGCCTAACATCTAGGCTCTACAAGGAACTCAAACATGCTGGAAAAAAAAACCAAACAGCTCCATTACAAAGTGAGCAAAAGATATGAACAGACACTTCTCAAAAGAAGACATACAAGCAGCCAAGAGATACATGAAAAAATGCTCAGCCTCACTAGTCACCAAAGAAATGCAGATTAAAACTACACTGAAGCCGGGCTCGGTGGCTCAGCCTGTAATCACGTGCCTTTGGGAGGCTGAGGTGAGTGGATTGCCTGAGCCCGCGGGTTCGAGACCCGCCTGGGCAGGCGAGACCTCATCTCTACAATAAAATCAAAAAATTAGCCGGGCGTGGTAACGCGCGCCTGTAATTCCAGCTACTCGGAAGGCTGAGGCAGAAGGATCGCCGGAGCCCAGCAGGTCGAGGCTGCAGTGGCCGGGAGTGGCCACTGCACTCCAGTCTGAGCGACAGTGAGACTCCAACTCAAAAAAAAAGATAAAAAAATAGAAAATAAAGATAAATAAAAAAATAAAACTACACTGAGATACCACCTAACTCCAGTCAGGATGGCCATCATCAATAACTCAAAAAATAACAGATGCTGGAGAGAATGTGACGAAAAGGGAACATTTCTACACTGCTGGTGGGAGTGTAAACTAATACAGACTCTGTGGAAAACAGTATGACTATTCCTAAAAGGTCTAAAAGTCGATCTTCCATATGACCCCACAATCCCCCTATTGGGAATATACCTGGAAGAACCTAAATCACTCTATAAAAAAGATACCTGCACACATATGTTTATTGCAGCATTGTTCACGGTAGCAAGAATATTGAACCAACCATGCTGCCCATCAAAAGAGGACTGGATAAAAAAACGCGGTACATACACTGGTGGAATATATGCAGCCCTAAAGAAGAACAAAATCACGAACTTCACAGCAACCTACATGGACTTAGAGTCTATAATATTGAGTGATTTTTCACAGAAACAAAGAAGCGAGTATCACATGTCCTCACTCATAACTGAACCTTTAACAACTATCATGGGGCCGGGTTCGGTGGCTCAACCTGTAATCCCAGCACTTTGGGAGGCCGAGGTGAGTGATTGCCTTAGCCTGCGAGTTCGAGACCCACCTGGGCAACTTGGTGAGACCTCATCTCTACAATAAATCAAACAGTTAGCCGGGCATGGTAGCGCGTGCCTGTAGTTCCAGCTACTTGGAAGGCTGAGGCAGAAGGATGGCCGGAGCCCAGCAGGTCAAGGCTGCGGTGGCCGGGAGCGGCCATTGCACTCCAGTCTGGGCGACAGAGTGAGACTCCAACTCAAACAAAAAAAAAAACTATCATAATACTGTAAGAAAAGGATTGGCAGTAGTGGGAAACTGTGGGGGTGCAGGGAGGTGGGGAGGTGGGATTGGCAGTAGTGGGAATCGACCTGGGGAAGGGGGGCATACCTCATCAACAAGGGTACCTGCATAATGAATATTTGTACACCTAATCCTGAATAGAATCCCACATCTTAAAATTAAAAAAATGAAAATAAATAAAATAAAATAAAACAAATTTGTTAAAATGTTAGACAAAAAAATGTTAGTCTTCCTTCACTACAAACTGTTAACTATAAAGGTAGTTATACCTATAAAACAGGTATAATATATACCTATTCAAAAAGTATATTTGTGTGTATGTATATAATGTACAAGTTACATAAATAAATATATATAATTCATGTATATGAATTCATATATATCCATTTGTATATTTATACATATATTTATATATATATATGTTCACATGTATTCATAGGAAGAACACCCACACCCAGCCCCCATTGTTGGTGTTATTTTAAAATGATTACCTCAGATTTTGTAATCATTCTCCTATGGGTCCTCTGTATTGCATTGGCAGAATTGATGGAGAGAAAAAGGAATATTAAGACAAGACTAAATGCAGAAGTAAGATTTTCTCCCATGGGAAAGGAATAAGAAATTAATCTTGAGACAGGTATAGAGGATCAGATTTCTTAAGAGATAGACAGTGAAAACATACATCAGGGAAAAGGAACAAAGCTAACCGTGGCTTAGACATTGAATCGTGACCTTTACCAATCTCTCTACTGCTGAGGATGCTGGAACATCATCAAAGACAAGAGATCCAAAGTTCCAGGAGTGGAACAACAGCAAAGCAAGCAAAGGCCCACTGTGAAACTGGATGTGGCAGAGAAGAGCATAGAATCCTGAGAGTCCAATGGATGAATGTGAGAAAAGACTAAGACAATCCTCCAATTTCCTAAATATGCTAAGGGAAAGCCTTCCTTGAGAAATGGATGATCCTTGGGATATGGATGACATGGATAATGATTTAGTTTACAAACTGGGATCCTTGTGACATTATATTGTGAATTGGAAGGATAATTTTTTTCACTTCTCTACGTTCTTAATTTGTCTATAACGATAACGTGCTGTAGGCAGCTCATACTGGTACATGAGAGCAAATTGCTAAATTATCAGAAATGTTATAACCAGTTGTTTAACACAGGCATTATTAAAAATTACAGTATATCAACTTTCCAATAATTAAATTATATTAAAAACAAAGATAATCCATTTTCAAACAACACTTTCCAACTATTATTATTTTACTATTATCTAGGTTCTTGGAGTTATTTACATATATTATGTAAGTATGCTGGAACCACTATGTCCACCTTCCTTCCCAACTTTGTCTTTAGTTGAATTACATTCATTGCTTGAAATCAGCCAAGTTGTGCGTATGTACACCACAAAAATGGAAAAACACTACAAATCAGGACTTCATTTGTTTTGTTGATTGTCTAGTCCACTGGTTCTCAGCCAGGGTCACGTTTACTCCTCAAATGCCTGGCATTTTGCAATGTCTGGGGGAAAATTTTGGTTGTTACAACTGGGCAGGGTACCACAGCAAAGAATTATTCACCTCAAAAATGGCATTAGTGCCAAGATTGAGAAACCCTGGTTTATACCTAATAAAATGATGTGCAAAATGTTAACAGTAGAAATTAAATTGTCATATGTGTACTTGTTACATTGGCCTATGTCTGCCCTCTCTTCTTCTCTGTCATCAAGCCAACTTCACCAGTCTTCTGTCTTCAGAATTTTCCAGGCAAAGGCAGGAATCAGTTCCACAGCTCTCAAAAATCCCTGAACTTGGAAGAACCAACATCAAGTACTCTTGAGTTATCTCTCACTGTGCTTCACTACTGTACCACAGCAATATCTGACTCATGACTCCAAATGTTACTCTTGGGGTCCTTTATGACTTTACTTGGTGGAGAGAACAATAGAACATTCTTTTCTTCTAAAAATTACCTCCAGAAATAGCTTTCTCTAATAAATCTGTATCTTTATCACATAGTCTGAGATTAGCTAATGAGATATGGGTCTCAGGATTAGCTTTGTCATCTCATGGCAAATCTTGAAAAGTTATGTTTAGAGTGTGCATACTTAAAACTCACTGCTCTCAGCTTCAGGGCTTTAAGTGAAACTTTAAATAATAGGAAAATTCCCAAGCTACATTCTATCATATGTACTTGAGGAGTCCCATTGCAAGAGCTGGGCAAAAAGAGGCTCTGTTTATACAAAACCATTTAACAAAATTGAAACAAGTATGACAGATAATGTGAAATTATATAGTGGACCACAAACAGGGCCTCCAAGGTGGGGCAACTAAACCTGGGAGTAGCTGATTGGGCTCAAACCCATCAAGGTTCCAAAGGGATTCTTTGGCTTTTAGAGTTTGGACAGAAAGAATCTATGCAGATAGAAAACCCCTGGATAAAAGCCAACTAGGCATTATGAGTTAAGGTCAGTTACTGGACAATTTAGTCAAACAGATTCGGTGATTATAACATGCCAGTAAATCATCCCACTGAATAAGAACTTCGCACTGTGGCAGAAGCTGAGTTTGATGACCTGTCCCCTGTGGTTAGCCCCCCTTGCCTTCTCCAAGTGATTGCCATGGAGTCCCAATCAGAGGTTCACACCCTATCTCAGTCTTCACAGAGGTGTCTAACAATAGCCAAACATTAGTTTTCTTTGAGGAAGCAAAATAAATGGTTATTTGCACAAACTTTTGAAAGTTCAACAAAATCAACTAATTGAAACAGTAGAGAATAAAATGAGTGGATTTGAAAAATCCACATCCAAAAAAGAAATTCTATGAGTCAACAATCTAAGAAAATGAAAACCAGAACTAAACAAGTAAAGATGTTCTTTGTATCCAAATGTAAGTAGTTTGTCATTTTCTTCCATATGGCACTCCATGAAGTAGTTTTTGGTAACTGCTGATTTTGGAAAGAGATTTATTAGAGGTAGAAAACTCTAGTCACTGCCTTGCCAAAGCAGAAAGTCAAACAGATTTATTTTCCATAACAATTTATTTTATATATTTTAAAAACTATTTCAGAAAGAACATATACTCTAGGAATATATAATAGAAAAGATTTCATAAGTTTGGGAACTTAAAATATACCACACATGAAACATTAAAATAATGTCAAAAATTATCAGACATGGTAAAACTTTGTGACCATAAATCCTTGTAAGTTAAAAACTTCTTTATCCCTTAATATGATGACTAATAGGGACTCAGGCATATAATTCTTAAATGATGACTGCTTAACTCTCACTCTTTCTTATAAACTTTTATCTTTGCCTTCCTCTGAAGATGCAAGAAAACTAGACCAATAAGTAGAAGGTACAAGGAGTCATATTTATAATTCATAGGAAAACTAAGTTTGTATCAGTCATTCAAAAGTAGAATTAATAATATTATCCAGTCATAAAAATGAATGAAGTACATGCTACAAAGCTGATGAACTACTAAGTGAAAGAAGTCAGATACAAAAGGCCATAGGTTGTGTGATTCCATTTATATGAAATATATGAAAGAGACAAATCCATAGAAACTGAATGTAGATTGGTTGTTGCCAGAGGCTGATAAGAGAGGGGGATGGGAAAAAACTGCTTAAAGGGTAAAGGTTTTATTGTTGGAGCAGTGAAAATGTTTTGGAACTAGATAGCAGTGGCTGTTGTACAACACTGTGAATGGACTAAATGTCACTGAATTGTTTACTTTCAGGCAGTTAATTTAGAAATAAAAGAGGAAAAACAACAATTAAGTGGAATAAGTAGTCTTAGGGTTCCTGAGTTCCCCAGTTCTTAAGTTGTCTGCTTCAGTATAGGCCAGAAGCTCACTCAGTAGAGGTACAGTGACAGGAATAAAGTCAAGATTTGAACTAGATGAACTCAAGTTTCTTTCTAGCTTGACTGTGATAGTCTGTGACAATTTGACGTGATCTCCAAACTCTTAAAATAAAACCAAAAATCGCTCCTATTATCCACAAGTCCTTCAATACCTCACTGAATAGACCCCATTGACCCTGCCTCACCCCCAGCTCATCTTGCCCCGTGCTGTCCCTTGTTCTAATCGTCCTGCTTTCTTTCAGTCCCTTGTATACTAGATCTCTCCTTTCTCTGGACTTTTGCATGAGTTTCTACTTCCTAAAATACCCCTCCTCTTTATCTGGTTAATTCTCACTCATACTCCAAGCATCATTCCTTCAGAGAAGATGTCTCTTAGTCATTGCACCAAGACAAGAAGGATCAAGTAAAGATGACCCAAAATAGAAAAAAAATGAAGTAAGACGTTATTGAGAGGCAGAATACACAAGACCTACTGACTTTATAGATTAAGAGTCATTGATTGAATATTATAGAAGATTTGACTAATGCAAACTTCCTTCCCACCATAATTTGCATAATTTATCAAATATATCTTATATACTAGGTATTGCAGTTTATTGTCTTCAACACTCAAATGTCCTTTCCCCATCTAACTTAGAAACAAATCATATTCATCTTTCTATACTATATGTTACATAGCCCAATGTTTTGTAGATGGTGAGCATTCTTTCTATATCAATATATACTAAATGAATTAATGATTTGTTACTGTGGCTTTTGTTTAAGCTTCCAGATACATTAGCAAATCATAAATTTGTAAAATACTTAAAGGACTTTGCATACTACTTTGTATCTTTCTTTGTGCACTGACAAATCTTAAGCTTACAATAAGGCTCAGGATATTTTTGATCAGTGAGTGAATGATCTCAGAATATCTCTCCAGGAAAATTAGGAGTTTATTTAAGTCACCATCAATGTCTATGAGCATAATGAATGCACTTAAATGTAAGTCTACACAAAGGCTATTTAGGAAAAGCAAGCAGCCACCTCAACCTGAAAGCATACTGGATGGGAATGATTATTGCTTTATCATGTTTGTCACATCCTTATAGCTATGAACCTGTGTGCAGCATAGTTCTGTAATCTCAGCAGAATTTCCAGCTGTTGAAGTTGAAAACATGGTTCTGCCACCAACAACTTCTTCCTATTGCAACAAATGACCCTTCTGTAGTTGGAGGTAGCAGTTTCAACCATGGCAGTAGTTGGAGTTTGTAACACATCTCTGCCTTTTATTCACACCATCTTCCTAACACATTCCCTTAGTGAGAAGCAACAGCTATTTGACCAGGTAGTTTCCCAATAAATCTCAGCAGGAAGCAGCATGGTGTAATGTGAAGAACACAGGATTGAGGGCCAAGAATCTTGGGCTCTGGTTCCAGATATGCCTTTAACAACTCCATGGAGACTTTAGGAAAGAGGAAGGCAACTCGTGGTTTACTGAGCAACTATTCTGTGCCAGACACTTTATATATAATTTATTTAATCAGCTTTGCAGCTTTACCTTATAGTTAACATTGCCTCTTTTTCACAGTTGAAGCAGCAGAAGGGCTAAACAACTTGTCCAAGGTCAAGCACATAGGATGTATGCAGTAGAGTCAGAATTTGTATCCATGTTTTTTGGATAAACTATTTCATTTTTTTCTGGATCTCAATTTTATCTACAAAATAAAAGAATTGGTTATACATGATTTAACATGTGCATAATTTTTCTAGAAATTCCTAAGCTATTATTTCCTAATTTGTGACCATTACCTCCATAAGTGACAATATGGCAAGAAGTAAAACAGAACCTGATTTTTTTAAAAAATAGAACAATGTGGTGTACTAAACTGAGTTAATCTCTTTGAACATTGGATTATGAACAAGGCAAGCAATCTTTGTACATCAGCCTTGTATACTGCATTAAACATTTTTATTAAGCTCAAATATAACATAGTAATTCAACAGATTTTTATTTTCTAAAATGATACGCTGTCCTGTCCTTTTTAATTGTTGAAAAGACTTATGTTTCACTTCATCTATTAATGCACAACAATCTCATTTGTGTGCCTGGATGAAAACTTTAAGGGAAAAAGTTTGAGGACTGGTGTTTGAGAATGCTTTTCAATGCATGCCCATTAACACCAAGGAAAAAACCCTTCGGCTCTGTGCTAATTCACTTTTATGTATGTCAGTCTAAATAGGGGGAGATTAATATCTTTCTCAGACAAAAGAGTTAGACAGTCTTGTAAGCTTGTTTCACCAGCACATACTAAAAACTTTGAAGCCAAGGACCAAGAGACTGTGATTCCCAGGTAAGAGAGGTACCCTCCTCTTGCTGAGTTCTTCCCTAAAGCAGAGAAAGAATAGAATCTTCTACTTCATTAGTATCTATTCTGGGGATCACAGGTCAATGACAGCCTTCAGAGATGCCAGTCTAGCACTCACAGAAAAATTAAGCTTACTTAAGGAATATGTGCAATAAAAATAAGAGAAAAAATAACTTTGGAAGACCATCAGAGACATGAGTAAGGGCATTCTGTGGCCAGGCAGAAAATGATAAAGATCCTGGGTTTTATGTGCTTGAAAGAATTGAACCACACTGTTATTACAAAGCTCATAACGAAACCCTGGCTTAAGTGTCATTCTGCCTGTAAGTGCAGTTTCTAAGAGGGAGACTGGATTCACAAGGAAGACTATGATTTGTTTGGGATTTTGCCCCCAAAGTGTAAGAATAGCTTAGGCATTAGGTATTCCTAATTTGTTATAACTTGTGAGCAACTGGCTAAGTTGGCAACTGTAAAGAGGCTGGGACTGCAGTGGAGTCTAATAAAAAGCCTAATAAAAGTTTTAAACTAGTTCACACATCTGCAGTCTAACGGGGGGTATTACCTAATATGTGCCATCGCTGCCGCAGTCCCACCCCACACCGCTGGATACTTGCTAGAGAATGAGGGTGGGGAGGGGTATTGGTGCAACATTCCCCCCAGGCAGAATTTACTGCTTCTTAGAGAACCACAACCATCTTCAGATGGACCTTGAGAGGATTTATTTAAAGAAATATAGCTAATTCTCTCGGGTTCCCATAATTTGCACTTACAAAAATTGTTTGAAATAGGCTGAAGCATGCCTCTTCAATATGTAGATATCTTTACCAGAAGACAAAATACTGATGTCTGGTATTTTAATGCCCCTGTGCAAAAATAATCAACTTCACCCCCAGGGCCTCAGCAGCAATTCAAAGAGCGCTCTCCCCCAACCCCAAGTGTTGAGATTGCATGATTTCACTACAGAGGGGAGGAAGAAACAGGGAGCCAGTGGAGGGAAGTAGGAAGCCCAAGATTTCTTTCCACACTTTGAAAATTAATTGAGAAACTTGGAAAAATACAACAGGTAGAATTTTTAATAAAAATATTAAAGCTTTGTAAACTATTGATATTAAATGCAAAAAAAAAAAAAACTTATCCCCTTCCAGAATAAGTATCATATTTTTCTAAGAGAAAGTGTTTGCACCATGAGCTGACATTATAATATGTTTAATTAGGTGATTCTAAAGGTTATTCTAGCACAGGCATAAACCTGTCCAGCACAAGGCTACATCGTTGGCTCAGTTTCAAGTGAGGGTGCGCATGGCACTTAGCTGCTAACAGTAGCAGCCTTCAAGGTCTGTGCCCACCAGGAACACATAGATCAAGTCGGCTCTTAGAGTCTAGTCACACATTTATATTAAAAGGGAGAAAAGCCACCTTCTGGGACTTTTCCAGAGCTTCAAATAGTCTCCCTTCTCTCAGCTCATCAAGCTTAAAATGGTTTTCTTTGTTAACTTTCAGCCACCCTTGCCTTCCAGACTAAGGAGATTTGAAACCCCTCTCCCCAGGTTATTGAAGATACAAAGGACTTTTCAGTTCACCATATTTTCCTGAAAGAAAATCTCTCTGTCTCATAAAAGCTGTCCCAAACCACACAAAATCATGGGGGGCTATAGGAAAGGGAGAGACCAGACCAACTTGCCCTTCGATCACTTCAACCCTCTGCAAAGAACTGCCAGGTGTCCTGTGTTAGATGATTAGCATCAGGTGATGCCAAGGTACCAGACAATTAGCAAAATAACCTGCTTAGGCTAGTAAGAAGACTCATGACAAAGAAATTATTGTCCTAAAAATGAATGTGTTGATCAGGTCTTTGTATTTGCGCATGCACTCACAAAGAAATAGAGGCATCCTTTTAGAAAGAGGCACAGGTAGAAAATACCACCCTCCTCACATCTAGCACCATTCCTCTAAAAAAAGAAGCACTATTAAATTTAAATCCACTAAGGAACAACAATCAAAAGTATGCTAATTCTACTTTAAAATCTCTGTTCTATAGTTGTAACTGTCATGTTTTGTTTTGTTTTGTTTTCCTTTCTATTCTCTAGTCCAGGAAAATTAGAATTACCTGAATTGGCACTATTAGGTTAGTTCCTGACAATTTTATAAAATCACTGAACATTTCTTTCTCTCTCATGTTTTTATTTGTTCTGCTTGTACAACAGCTAGCCTGAAGTCCAGTTCTGTTCTCCTTTGTCTTAAAAACATCTGAGGTACTAGCTTCAAATTTTTTGGAAGAGTCCCTATTAAAGCCCAGGAAGTCAACATCTAGCTACATCCTGAGGCCTTTTGGATTAAAATCTATACACATGAGTTAAGGCACCCTCAAAGTGGGTTCACGGGAGTCACACTGTAGTATTATCCCCATTGAATGAAGTAGTTGGAGTTTATTCACACAGGTAATGAACAGCAAAGATTCAAATTCAGATTTGCTAGGTTCTAGAAAACACACACCCTCCTAAGTCCTTCATGATACTTCTCTTTTATTAGCAGCACATAACAGACCCTGAAGTTCTGATCAGTGCTTCAAGAAGCAGGAAAATCATGGGAGAAAGAGTACCCCCTTGCCTTTCCTAACTGCAGCTTGCAAACATAACCCACTTTCCCCCAACCAGTGCATTTTCTGGTTAAGAAACATCCAAGTGTGACTCAGAGACATGGCATCTGCAGAGGTCTGGCAGAGTCACTGAGCAAGTTCTTCAAGAAAGGGATGCCCACCGGTCCGCAGGTGCCAGTGGGGCAAGAGGCAGAAAGGGCTGCAGCAGAGGAACTTTGCCAGGGAGGAAGTAGAGCCTGGTGTAGGCTGCAACAGCTTTTTGTGGTAACTAGACCCAGACATCATGGAGAAGAATTATTAATACGTCTTCAGGAACACTGTCTTTCCATAATAGAAGATATTTCATTGCCAAGTTACCAAGAATATCTGGAAGTAACAGAGCTGGGGTTGGATGAGGACTCCAGCCAAATAAAACTTTTCCTATGGCTTATTGCCATTATTTTTCAATGGCAATAATGATTCAGAAAACAGTCTTTAAATATATTTTTATCACCTAGATATGTCCCGTCAAATGTCCTTAAGGTCATGATACCTTTTGTTCTGAATTGGCCCCAAATGCTTCTTCACTTTCTGTCGTCACCATACTTTGTCATTTAGAGGAGACACCAGGTACCTACCATTCTCTCTTCCAGGCTAGAGCTTCAGTCCTATGCTTCTAGCTAGGAGGTCCTCAACACTGATTGAAAATTAGCATTACATGGAGACTAAGATTAGCATGATTGTCATGGTAAAAAATAAAACACATCTCATATCCTCAGTAGAGAATGATTACAAAATATGACTTACTCACATATTTAGATAGAATTAATCTCTACCCATACCTCCAACCTATAACAAAACTATTGACAAGTAGTAAATATGTTGAGTTTTCACTAGAAGACCATAGCACAAATGAGTAAAGGTTGAACCTCTGAGTTAGTAAAAGATGATTTGAATGCAATTTCATTCACCCTTTGACCTCTATGCCTCTGAAATGATCAGTGAGAAGCTATAATACACATTGTCCATAATTATAAAGATGTTGAAATAAAGGAAATATTTTAGACAAATTGTTTTTCCACTTTAAGAGTTGTTTTTATTTGTTTATTTCTTCTCCATATGTATTAATTAGATGTGGGAGCATCCTACTTGACCATTTTGTATGTAATTTGGTTTTATGGTGCCTTTGTACAAATAAGAGAAAAGTGACTTCTCTGGACCACTGCTAGGCAAGAGAAAGATTTTTATTAAAAAGAAGAAATGATGCCTACCCCAGGCTGAACTGAGCACAGACTGGATTTCAGCTCCTACTCATTCCATGTGGTATTCATAGGCAGGGTTTAGAATGTGCAACCCTAAGTCTGTAGTCCTAAGGATCACCCACACTCAATTCACAATTTTTCTTTTTTACTCAGTGTCATTCAATGGAAAATCTCTAGGAAACTTTTCAGATATCTACCATGGTGTTTCTGTTGAGACAAAATTTGGGAAATTTCTAGCACTTAGTGAGAGAAGACTAGGTATGCTAGATGTCTTAGAATGTTCAGAGAAGTACCAAACTGCAAAGAATTGTTCCACATCCTGCAAATTAAAAAATAATATTAAAAAATTTAATTGGTACAGTTACCTGAATCTTGATCCTAATTCCTTTATATATAAATTAAATAATTTATTTAATAGTTTTTATATACATAAAATTTACCAAAATGCAACTAGATTATAAATGAAGAGAAGACTATACTTTGTCTTACAAAGATTTCCTCAATATTTTGGAAAATTGTTCCACCAAGAGAAATTCAGGTCATAGGATTCATTTTTCTAATACAATATATTAGTCTATACCAGTTGCTGTTCTATGCATGATGATTGAACGTGTGTGTGTGTGTGTGTGTGTGTGTGTGTGTGTGTGTGTATCTTTAGATCTTATTTCAAAATATCATATAAAAAGGATAATGACAACAAGATTCAGCTGACAATTTGAAATATGGTTTTATAACTTTTTCCATAAAAGAGAAGTTACCAAAGTGCCTTCTCTCCCAATGTTTTTTTTTTCTAACAAAGTAACACAAACATGAAGATTAAAGAAACATCTTAATAAAGTTGTCAAAAATATGTCACATTTCCAAGGAATCTTGTCCTGGAATGCTGACAGTCTTTTAATCTTAGCAGTACAAAAGATTGCAAAATGTGGTAAACTACACAATATTGGAGAAAAGTTCATCTTACTAGCTGTGCAAGAATTTAGTAAAATGATAATGGAAAAAATGCAAATAATTTTTTTTTTTTTTTTGCTTTTCCATTGAGCAATGTCAATGTTTTAGGAAGAATTGATGAGATGGCAAACAGTGTTGAAAAATTACCCATGTAACGAATTGCAACAAGCAATTTTTTTGACAAATATATGAAAGCTGTATGATAATGAAGATTTACTGCTCACACACAGAAGATTTGCAAGGAAAAAAAGAGTTGTAGAGCAAATGATATTTTCAAATTACTGATAAAATACCAAAAAGAATGTCAATAGTTAGAACTCTTTAAAAAAAAATTAAACAGAAAAAAAATCCCATTTCAAATATCATTGTTTATACCATAGATACTGGGACCAGTTATAATTTGTCAATAACAAGGCTTTGTAAACAACTTAAAGAATCACAATGTTTTAGCAGTTTGTTCAATTTTTTTTTTTTTTTTTTGAGTTAGAATCTCACTCTTGTGGCCCAGGCTGGAGTGTAGTGGCATGCTCACAGCCGCCACAGCCTCAACCTGCTGGGCTTAGGCGATCCTTCCGCCTCAGCCTTTCAAGTAACTGGAACTACAGACGCATGCCACTGCGCCCAGCTAGTTTTTGTGATTTATTGTAGAGGCGAAGTCTCGCCAAGTTGCCTGGGTTGGTCTCAAACCCCTGGGCTCAGACATTCCTCTCGCCTCGGCATCTCAAAGTGATGAATAAAAGACAGAGGTCAAAAAATTTAATCACTCTAATCTCAAATTTAAGAACCTTAAACAGGTTGAGCCACCACGCCTGACCTATTCTATTTTTTTAATCAATGACTTGTAGACAAGAATCTTGGTGAAATATTTCAGAAATCAATAAGTATTTTTTAGTTTCAATAAAATTAAGACATCCTTGGAAAGACAGATTATTTATAAATCTGTGAAGATATTAAAAATTTTTATTTAACATAAGTAATCTTTTCTTACAAGTAAGATGACTCTGCAGAGGAAATTGTTTATAAATATTAAGCTCACTATTTGACATTGTTGTAGAATTATTTCATTTAATCACTGGTAACTTAGTGACAAATACAATACCAAAATTCGAATATTGAAAAATGTTGTACTTATTTTGCAGAAATATTTGTGAAGTTAAGTGATCTTTGAGATGCAAGGAAATGAAATCAATCACATTAACCTGAGAAGAATTCTTATAGGAATTATCACGAAAATTGGAGTTCTTTTAAAATAGCATTTGTCACTGAACATTTTCATTGTTTTTTCCAGCTATTGGTTGAAGTTAAGTGTAATATTTATTTGGAATTATATACTCTCATATGAATGCTAGCAAAAAGATGAGGTGTGAAGATCTGAATGAATTAATGATTAGTGCACCATCCACCCATTTGAAATGGAAAAAAGGGCACGTTGCCAACATTTACAGAGTTCCCTGAGGGAAGAATAAAAGACAGAGGTCAAAAAATTTAATCACTCTAATCTCAAATTTAAAAATTTCAAACCTAATTCTGGAGGGGGCGGGAGAAAGAGGAGGAGAAGAAGGAAGAGAAAGAGGAAGGAGAAAGAGAAGGAGAAGGTGAAGGAGAAGGAGAAGGAGTAGAAGCAGCAGCCACTAATATGTAATTAGAGTATTTACAAATTTATATTTAGGGAGAAAGAGTTCCAGTGCTATACAACAGTTACTACGAAGTATAGTTACTATAAATATGTTTCAGTGGTCCCTGTAAGAAAAACACTTAGAAACAGCCAAAATGATATAACTGTTCCAACAAATGTCAGACCAAATATTATCCAATTAGTGGAGTTCCCTGAAACAAACTTCATTTTTGTGTTATTATCTCAAAGTATTTCATATTATTAATATTTTATATATGTACAGTGTATATGCATTATAACTCAGTGGTAACAAATTTGTGCTACAAAAATGCATATTTATTTTGAGTTGCCTGTTTTCTTGTGACAAATGCAATATTTATTGAGCCAGTTGTTTTCTTAGAAAGTTAAAATCATAAGTAGTTTATGTTTAGAATGAAATATGTATCTTCAATTTATCATGATCTCCCTACAAATACTGTTATACTCACTTTCAAATAACATAAGAAGATTAGAGCAGTATTTTTTCGTTTCCTCATCCTCTCCTGTGTGATATTGTTGTCATTTATTTTTCACTTCTACATGTGTTATAAACTCCACACTATATTCTCATTTACTTTATCTTATATAGTCACTAATATCTGGAGAATTGACAAATGAGAAAACGGTCTTTAATATTTGCCTTCTATTCACCACTCCCACTGTTCTTAATTCCATCATGTTGATCTAAATGGTGTACTTCGTCTACAGACTAAAAAACATTCTTTAACATTTCTTGTAAGACCTAATGAACAATTCTCTTAGTTTTTCATTTTGAAAAAGTGTTTGATGTTTTTCCTAATTTACAACTCTAGATGAATGAGGATTTATTTGTTTTTCTTTCAGTATTAAAAAAAAAAAAAAAAAAACCCTTCCTTGTCTTCTGGCTGGCATTTTTTTCTGATGTGGTCAGTGGTAATTGTTATCGCTGTTGCTGGCACGTGATGTGTCTTTTTCCCTCTGGCTGGCTTCTGAGATTTCTCTCTTTCTCTTGTTTTCAGGAATTTTGTTGTGCCTCTGTAGTTTCTTTGTGTTTATTCTGTTTGGGATTCCTTAGGCTTCTTGGACCTGTGTATGTATAGTTTTCTTCAAGCTAGGAAAACTTTTTGAGCATTACCTTTTCAAATGTTTTTCTATTCTCTTTTCTGGGAGCCCAATTTACACATTTTACATTATCACAAGGGTAACTGAGAATCTTCTCTTTCTTTCAGTCTTTTTCTCTCTGTTCTTCAATGTGCAAAAGTGTTTGTTATGGGTTCATGTTCATTGATCTTGTTTTCTGTAGTGTCTATTCTGCTATTAAGCCCATTTATTGAATTTTTTCTTTCAGGTGTTGTGATTTTAATCTCTAGAAATTCCATTTGGTTCTTCCTTTAGTTATTAATTCTTTTTTACATTTGTATTTTTATTTAAATGCTTATTAATTCCAAGATTTCTATCTTTTTTTTTTTTTACTATTTCTATTTATCATTTTTTTCTCCTGATTATGGGTCATATTTTTCTGTTTCTTTACATGGCAAGCACATTTTGATTGAGTTGATTACAGTGTTTAATTTCTTGACTGGGTTGTCTTCTTTTAAAAAGCATTGAATTTTTGTTCAAACAGCAATTAAATTACTTATAGATGAGCTTGATTCTTTTGAGTCTTGTTATTAAGCTTTAATATGTCAGGCCTCAAGTAACCAAGCTGGCACTACTCAGAAGGCATGGCTTGCTGGTGTCAACACTAAATGCTCCAGGTACTTAATGAGGCCTTTCCACTGTGACTAGACTAAATTAAAACCCTTCTTGGCCCTATACATGCTCCAGTAATTGCTCAGTTTCTAGCTCCTGGGTACTTATTCTTTCACTAGTGGTTGTTTTTCTCCAGGCTCATGAAGTTCCAGCCTAGATTCAAAGGGACATTTGATGTAGATCTGGAAGTTTCTCTTTGTTTCTCCTTTCTGTCTGGTTCTCTGCCCTGTAGATTTTGACTTCCTCAGTCTCCCTAGGTTCTAGTCTCTCTCCTCAGCTCAACAAGATGGTTGTGCTCTGTTTAGGTTCCTGCCTCCTGTGCTGTGGCTCCAGGACATGCTTCCAGACTGAAAACCAGAGCAATTATATGACACACTTTATTGGTTTACCTTCTCTCAAAAATCACAGTCTTGTGCTTGCTCTCCTACAACTTCTGAAAATATTTGTTTCAAATATTTTGGACAGATATACATTGTTTACCGCGGGAAGGCTTTCTCAATACTAGCTCCCCAGTTGTGACCCGAAGCCGAGGTGAGTTGCCTATTTGTTTTAATTTTTCTCTTATACTGCCCCCAGAAACATATCGTAAAACAGTTTTTGACAGCCTTCTTTATGTATTACTCTTTTTTTCCCCCCTAATCCACCTACTGCTCCCCACCACCTGCCAAAATATTTGGTCTTCAAACTCTTAATAAATATCAGAAACTGAAAGTATTCCCCAACACGTGGCAGGATTTTAAAATAGAAGATATGTTCTCTGTGCTATTCTGTCATTACTCTGCCCTAGGTCATTCCATATGACTTATTTTGACCCTTCACTTACAAGTAAAATACAGCTCATTTGTTGGACTGTCCTTCATCATTTTCACAACTTTGTTAGTCTGCAATTTTTCTTGGTGTGTTATCCCAACTTCAATTAAGGTTATTTCTCTGCTTCCTTCACAACCTACACAAATGAGTCTAGGTTGGTATAACCTATCCAAATACCACTTGTTTTTTTAGTGTCACTCATACCTCTGCTATTTCATTTTTCTGTTGTTTTTTTTTAATTAAAGTATGGAATTGTTTCTTTCTTGTTGAGAAATACAAACTTATTCATTCTAAGTTGGGTCAAGCATCTGACTACTTCACTGTGTTTTCTAATTAGTCATGTCCAAGCATTTACATAATGAAATGCTATTGTTTCGTGATAAAATTTGTTCTTTTATTTATCCTTTTTTGAGGGTATTATGTTTATGTGTAATTTTTTATTAATATTTTTAAAAATTGTGTTTGTAATTATACTATTTGTTACTCTTCTTTCAGCATCACAAAAGGGACATTATAAAATATTAGCTAAAAGAATTGAGTTTTACAGGGTGAAGAGTATGGATTTACTTATTAAGTGCAACTTCTTAATTGCTTTCCATACTCAAAGCATTATCCTGTTGGAAGTGTAAAAGAAAAGGGGATGTTGTCTGTGTCCTCGAGGAGTTCACAATTTAATAGGAGAGATATCCTGGACATTCATGAATATAGGTCACTGTGATGTCCCTTGATCCTCAGTTATTGACACAGAGACAGTGGTTAATAAAACTGTATTGAATTAATGAAAGTAGATTTGCAAATAGGTTAATAAATGGCAAGTTCTAACATCCTTTCTTCTGCTTGTTCTTGTCTACTATTAAAACTTTCCACTGCATTTTGTACTTCCCTAAATGCTTCTTTCATTTCCAGAACTTCAGGGTTTTTTTTTAAGTATCTGTCTCTTTGGAGACTTTTTCATCCATGTCATGAATAGTTTTTTAAAATTTCTTTATGTTGGTTTTCAATTTTCTCCTGAAGTTCATTGAACAATTTTTATCATCAATCTTTTGAATTCTATATCTGGAATTTCAAAAATTTCATTTTGGTTAGAGTTTATTGCTTAAGAGTTTGTGTGGTCTTTTGGTGGTGATGGAGAATTCTGTTTTTTGTTTTTGTTTTTTTCATGTTGTCAAAATTACTTCTCTGGTTCCTTCTCATTTAGGTAGATGATTTCTTATTATTTGAGGTTGGTAGGGTGCTGACATAGGCACTGTAGAATTCCCTTAGTTAGATATAGTCTTTATGTAGTGAATTTCTCAGTTGTTAGATGTGGCAACCCTGAGTTGTGTACCTGCACTGGCTCATGGCATCCTGAGTGGCTGGAGTGGCATGGAAAATATTAACTGGCACTTGAGATCAGGCCTTCCCCAAAGCTGAGTATTGTATTCAATGTGGATGACTGTACTATTGACCTCCTGCCAGGAGGTGGAGCTTTGGGAGAAAGCTGGCTATGATGGTGGCTATAGGATTTCTTCTTGGTGAGTGTTGCTCTAAGGAGGTGCCCAGCCAACCTAGACCAAGGTTGGAGCTCTGGAAATTTCCCAAATTCTGTTTTTGAGCCTTCATGGGAAGTGCAGGAGAAAGAAATTGAAGCTCCCCGTAAGTGTGCACTCTTGGCTACCCCAGTGGGGATTAAGAGGGGATCCCAGGCTACTGGAGTGAAACTCCAGTGCAGGGCAGGCTCAAAAGAGTTCACAAGGGGAGAAACAGGTTGCTATGGCAATGCATCCCACCTGGCTGTCACCTTGGCTTCCAGCAATCTGTGAGCTGAATGTCAAGGTGCAGCTAGCCTCCAAGACTCAGGAGTTCTCAGGCAACCCACCCAGTCAGGAACTGTCTGCACCTTGGAATTTGTCCTTAGGGCCCCTCCTCTTCCAAGTTGGCTGGAAAGCAGCTGCTCCACCCTGTTCCTGGGAAATGGGGGTTGGCACTGCTCAAGGCTTCCTTCTTACACCACTCCATGGCAGAGAGAAGGTAGTTTTCCACAAGGGGCTGAGTCCCACAAGGCTCAGGGAGCCCCACAAGTTTGCTGCAAGACCCCCAAATTCCAGCCACTTACCCTCTCCACTGTGTCTGGAGGCCTTGGTGGACTGCGGTGGTACAGGCAAGAGTCCAGTCAGCTCCAACACCGGTCATAATTTTTTCTTCTTCATTGCTTTAAGTGGTTATTATCACTCCTTTGGAAACTCATGGGGCATGCTGTGGATTCGTTCCTCTCTGGGTGCTGAGGAAACTCTTTTTATCTTGGTTTCCTCTGTAAGAGAAACTTACTCTAGCTGCCTCATATTGGCCATCTTAATCCTGGAAAATGACTTAGTATGTTGGAAGAATAATTAATGTAAAGTTTGTCTGGACTTTAGTAATCAAGTTCAAATAAAAGAGTAATGAAAGATGAGGCTTGAAATTTAGAGCTGGTCAGATTGCAGGAGGACCAACACCACAGACAGCAGAAAGGGTTCATTTCTGACACAAAAATAATGCCTTAGGAAGATTAATCTAGTTTCAATATATAGAGAAAATATGTCAAGGGACAAAGTTTAACCTAGAGAATATTCACACCCAATGCCCACCGAATACATAAACCACACACACACACATACACACACAAAATCTCCTTTTTGAAATCAGTAAACTTCAGGATGACATTATTATTATTATTTTTTTTTTTTTTTTTTTTTTTTTGAGTTGGAGTCTCACTCTGTCGCCCAGACTGGAGTGCAGTGGCCGCTCCCGGCCACCGCAGCCTCGACCTGCTGGGCTCCGGCGATCCTTCCGCCTCAGCCTTCCAAGTAGCCGGAATTACAGGCACGTGCTACCACGCCCAGCTGATTTTTTGATTTATTGTAGAGATGAGGTCTCGCTGCCCCAGGTGGGTCTCGAACCTGCGGGCTCAGGCAATCCACTCACCTCAGCCTCCCAAAGGCGCGGGATTACAGGCTGAGCCACCGAGCCCGGCGACATTATTATTTTTAATATACTGTGCCTGCAATGAAGAGATAAAGAGAAATGAGGCAATATTTATGTCATATCTATGTTTAGGAGGAAAAGATAAAATGTTTGAAATTCAAAAAGAATATAATGGAATAATAAGGGGGCTTTCTAGTATCCTGAATATTTTCTTCCTCTTCAATCTCTACTATAGACACTTCTAATATCATCCTGGGCATAAGATGCTGGAAGCTGGGAAAAATCATAGTAGTATTTCAAGAAATCCTTCCCTAAAGTGAGAAAACAGACCCAGGTTGATTTTTGTTATTAATAAAAAAAAATTCTAAAAGTATATTGTCACCACAAGAAAAATATAACTGAATGGAGCTTTCTATTTTTGATCTTCTCCTGAATACTTTAAATTTCTTCTAAATAACAGAAACTCTGGGGTTTTTCATCTGTTTTGGATAATGAGCCTCATACACTTTGCAGCTACCTGTAAAGAAACGAACTTTAAACTATAGAGGCATCTTATGTATACTTCCCTGAAAGCCATGGCTTCATTCAGTCTCTAAAGGTTTGCCTTTATGACAACAGCTAATACCATTTTACTTATTACAAAGCACAGGAAGTGAGACAATGTCCCCCTCCACAGACCCAGGCCGAGAGGACACATCGAGGTTAGAGTGTGGCTTAAAATTTTCACTGGTCAGAAGAGATGAAGAGCCCTATAATCTTGTGGTATAACATCAGATTCTTAGCTCACACCACAGAAGTCCATTATGGGCCTCAGAAATCCCCTGGTTACTTCTGCTCCTACTCCCTATGAAAATAATTACTAGTTCATGCCCGAAGATTAAAACAGCCACAGCATGAAACAACTTCAGTGTTCCTCTTAGCATACTTATTTGCTTAAGCCTCCTTCCAGAATATCCCATCAGTCAGAATTCCAGGCAGTGCTTAAAATGTGCAAAGTTGCTAAGCTTTCATCTCTGACTATTTTGACTAGGTCCCAGTCTCTTCCTTTAAGTGGGGTGTGATTTTTATTTTCATTCTTTCTCATATAAATCATACCTTTCTTCCATTTGGTGTCTCCTGTTCTAGCTATAGTTACCAGGCATAAGACCTCTTCCAAACTGAGGAGAAAGAAAGAAAGAAAAAACTCTGCTAAGGATTTTTTCTTAATCTGAAACTGGACAAATAAAAACTTTGGACACTGAGTAGGCAAGAGAAATAATCAGCATTCTGTGAATAGACAGGCAGTTAAATTTCATTTTGTCAAATTCACTTTGACAATTGACATTAACAGTAATAATAATGGCAATTAATTTAAATAAGGCTCACTGTAGTGAATCATTGGTTCTGAACTAATTGAATTGTGACAGATTGGAATTATGCTAGAAGTATAAAAATAGCATGATTAACAATACAGGGATAACATCTTCCAACATTTGTGTGATATCTTTTCATGTTCCCTTTGAAAGAAATAATAAATAGAATTAAGTTGATTTATGGATGTCAAATCAAAGCAGGGGAATATAGTATCCAATTGAATTGTTGTGAATTTGTAAAGTAGAACCTCATAAAACATTACAGATTCCATAAATTAAGTTCTTTAGCATGACTTCGTACTATAAAATTATAAATAACAAAAAAATCTAATCTTTATTGAATGCTTACTATATGCCAAATAACTGCTTTTCGTGCATTTTCCTTGCTTAATTCTTACAGTATTTTTATTACATAATTCTGTCCAATTTACAAATACAGAAACTGAGCTTTAAAAAGGGAAAATAACTTGCTTAAGTAAGCTAGTGGGCAGCAGGGCTGAGCCTCAAAACTAAACCCTTTTTCTTAAACACTGTGCTTCTATTTTGCTTCCTCTTTATAAATAATGGTTAAATTGCATAATCTTATCTCCTAACATAAGTGTTTTAAAAGAATCCTGCTGAATTTGTTATCATCTACTTAACAGGACTACGTTTGGTTTCAAGCAGCATTAAATACAACCTAAATTATGTAAATAAATTAGTGGAGGTCCATTACCTGAATGAATTTGGGGGTACCTGGCTGCCTAATTGGGCTCCGAAGTTCAACAGTGTTGTCTAGGACTAATGAACTTCTTTTCATTGAACATTCTTAACACAAAGGAGTGTCATCTCAGAAGGACAAGATGGCTGCCAGAACACCTGGCATCAAGTCCATGTTCATGTCAGGAAAGAAGATGAAAGACTGGAGCCAGCAACATCTATCTCTTTTGTTAGGAAATTGAAGTCTTTCTTGGAAGTGTCTATATTCTCTTGCTCAAATGTGTCACATGGCTATACCTATCTGCAAGAGATGCTCCAAAGACAAGCAATAATTTTGGCAGGTTTATATGTGGAAGCAGGCAAAAAAGAAGGGACCTGGGAATGGACACAGGGTCAACCACCCAACAGTATCTGCCAAAAGCAAATATTCAGAAAAAGGTGTCTTCATCCATTCAGCCTGCTATAATGAAAATGCCATAAACTTAGTGGTTTAAACAACAAAAATTTGTTTCTCACAGTTCTAGAGACCGAGAAGTCCATGATTAAGATATTAGCCAATTCAGTTCCTGGTGAGGGTCTGTTCCCTGGATTTCAGACAGATGCCTTCATACTGTGTTCTCACATGGCAGAGAAAGAAGAATCTCACATCTCTTCCTTTTCCATAAAAACATTAATTCCATCATAAGGGCCCAACCCTCATTGCTTTATTTAACTCTAATTACCTTCCAAAGGCCCCACCTCCAAATACCATTACATTGAGAGATAGCACTCCAAAACATGAATTTGGGGAAATACAATTCATATTCATATCAGAAGGAATTATTAGATTAATATACCATAGCTTTTATTTACTAGTTAGAGAATTCTTATAAGTTATAATTTTTCAGAGATGGGGTCTTGTTGGAAAGCAAAAGCAGTTTTTTATTTTAGTAACAGTAACTGAAAAATGCTTGTGTACAGGTATGTGTCTGGGCCAAATAGATAGTTAAGTGTGTGTAGGTCTCTTGAAAAATATGGAGAGTGGATGGGGAACTGATTCATACTGATATGCAAATAACTTATAAGGTAGAATATGACACATACCACAAAAGAGCAGTAAGCAAAATGCAACAACTTTCGTAGGAGAAATTATTTTTCACTGGGGAAATGTTTTGCTACAGAAAGAAGTATTTGCCTATTTTGTAGAGAGTAGAAAGAGAATACTCAAATAAATGACTTCTAATGGTAAAGCTTCAGACACTATGGCAACTATGTGTAAGAGATAAAAATGCCCAGCACAGTATAAACACTAAATATTGTCAAATGAATAAGAATCTTCCCTGACAGTATTTAAGCCATGCAACATTGTCAGGATGTGGATAAGTGCATTCAAATTCCCAAGTGTCCACATGAATGTGCATGTTCTTGATAATCTCTTATGTTTATATATTGCCATCAGGTACCTCTGGGATTTTCCTCTCCCAGAATCATTTCATTAGTTTGATATTCTTGTATGGTTGGGGACTGAGACTTGTTTGTATGTTAAAGAAACACATAGCATTTTAATTGTGCTTGGAGACAGAGAGACTCAATGAGGGAGACTAATTAAGAAACATAAATAAACTGGGAGTTCTGCTTTACCTCACTTATATCATTATGGCTCAGAATGAACTGCTGAGCGTTATTATGAGTCAAATAAGCAGCCAAGACCACTGATTTAGTAATAACACCAAAGACTGTAGCTAACATATAAAGTGAAGAATTGAGGCAACTACAACATTATTATAATTATTTTTTAATTGTACATGTATTTTATCATAGAAAAACACACTAGTTATTTATGGGGTATACATAATGAGCTCTGGCTATAATCCATAACACATCATATACATTTTTAAATGTGTAATTCTCACATTGGACCTGTGAGATGGATACTCTTATACCTCTATTTTATAAATGAAGAAAATAGGCTTGGAGAATTCAAGTGACATGCCGAAGCTTATGACTACTCTCTGGATGCCTAGTAGGTACCAACAGTCATTTAGTAGCAGAACATGCTTTGAATCATGATCTGTAAGGCACCCAAAGTTATGTTTTTTACTAGCATGTAAACTGATATTTCAGTTTACAATGGAACTCTGAGGAAATTTTGGCAAATTTCGGGTCTAAAGAGAATTATCTTAGAAATGAACAGCTAAATATAAACATGTATGATAGGAAATATTCAAATGCACTTTGAAAACTCTCCTTTGATTGGATGCATTTATTAATACAGCTACCAATACTGCATGTGAATTCTTGTTTTCATAGCACCATAATTAATGCTATAAATGTCCATCTATGCACAGAGGCTGGCAAACTTTTTCTGTAAAGACCATACAGTAACTGTTTATGACTTTGTTGGTCATTGGAGCCTCTGACACAATTATTCAACTCTAGTATTGTAATGTGAAGGCAATCATAGACAACACATAAATGAATAGGTGTGGTTGTGGTCCAATAAAGCTTTATTTATGAAACAGGCAACAATTAACTTAGATCATGGTCCAAAGTTTCCTCACTCCAGTGTTAGAGGGCTAAAACAAAAAGCCCTCATATTGCAAGCAAAAAACCCAAATAGATATATTTAAATTTTAAGAAATACCTGAATCTCATTTTTACAAAGAGAGAGCAAGTCAACGTGGTTTTTATTTTACCTTTCAGTCATGTTAAATGATTAAGAAGAAAGGAACTTAAGTTAAATGATAAAAGTAATTTATAAGGAAGAATATCTAAACTGTCAAATTAACTATACATTGGAAGTCACTTCAGAGGCAACGATAGTAGTGATATTAGTGCACAAAATAATGTTTAGAAGAACCAGAACAAAGTTCAGTGTCAATCAGTCAATCTATACGTATTTAATGACCACACACTATGCAAGTCCTGTTGAAGAAATACAAAGTTAAAAAAGAAAATGACAAATATTAGAGAAATTAAATGAAATTTAAAAATTAGTGAAATAAATATTAGAGAATCAAATGTATTTACTTTATGAGAAATTATCATATGACTGTTAAAATTAATTTTATATAGTAACCATCTCTAGAGATAGCATAGAAGAAAAATTAATCTTCAAGAATTAAGATTTTTAACTATCTGAAATCATAGAATAGATGCATATAATATCTTGACATCAGTTACACCACTATTACTCTAGCTTTGTGAAGCAGACACTAAAATGACAGAAACAAAGAACAGAGTACCATATGTTCTCACTCATAAGCGGACCTTGAACAATTATAATACTATAAGAAAGGGATTGGCAGTAGTAGGGAACTGTCAGGGGAGGGGTGTGGGATTGGCAGTTGAGGGAAACTGCTAGGGGAGGGAGGGGCATACCTCGTCAACAAGGGTACCTGCATAATCAACATTTGTATACCTAACCTTGAATTGTACTCCATATCTTTATAATAAAAAAGAAAAAAATGACTATATATGTGTGTTTGTAGTATGTACATGTGAATATACACAGACATATATACATATATGTGCATTATTTATTTGTTATTCTCTATATAGTATATTATGTGTATATTATATGTGTGTATGTATATATAATGCATTATATAATATATATGTGTATTCTATACACATGTATAATGTATATACATATATGTATATATAGTATGAAATGTATATGTTATATAGACACATATTTATTATATATACATATTATATTATATAAAATGGCATAGTATTTGGATGTACCCTACACATATTCTCTTGTATGCTTTAAATCATTTCTAGATTTCTTGTAATACCTAGTACAATGTAAATGCTATGTAAAAAATTGTTATACTATATTGGTTTTTTATTTACTTTATTTTTATTGTTGTACTTTTTTTCAGATATTTCTGATCTTCAGTTGGTTGAATTTGCAGATACACAGGGTTGATTATATTGTATGTCTACATACATATAGGTAATGTACAGATTACAAACATTTTCACATCACTTATCTCATTACATCTTCACATAAAGTGATACCAAAAAAAAGCTTTAGTAAAGGTAACAATGAATACATTTGTAATGGAGAGACCAATTCAACTTCACCTGTACCTAAGTTGAGTGGTATGTATCTTCTTCATCCCAAACAGATGGCATAGAAGGAGAAAAATGGGAGCACATCATACTGTGCTCCAAACCACTTATCATCTTGAAAATGTGGGAAAGCCAGAATTGGTAAATAAGACTTTTGTAAGCATGCATAAAACATATTAAATATTTGGTGGCAAGGGATTCCCATTAGGCTTCCATGGGAGTTAATAAATCAACAGAAACCACTTACCGAAACATTTTCATGGGTCCAGTGGAATTCTAAGCAAATATCAGGTTTAAGAATGAAAAGTCAGTTATATTTTCAACGTAATCTCACGTTCAAAGAAGTGTAAAAGATGCTTAAGTGTTAATATTTTATGTTTCCCCGCTCTCAGCAGTAAATGCAGCCCATTAAAAAGAATGCTAAGCCGTAGCTGTTAGCACTGGCACAGGACCAAGGAAACACTGAACCTTCACAGAAGGGGGTTAATTGCTACACGAAGAGGTAATTTATTAAGGAACACTGAAGCCCTGTATATTCCCCAACGTAAGGCTGAATGGCAAAATCTTATGTGAATATTGCATGTGATAATCAAGGCCTTTTCTATAGTAGACTTCAGAACTAGCTAAGCTAAACAAAAAGGGGCGGTGGAGGGGAGAAAAGGAGAGAAAAAATTCCAACACCATTTTTCTCTATGACTCCCATAAACCTTTACTTGGTGCCCTGTAGTCTGCCACCCCCACCACCAGGAAAAGTTTGCTACTCCATAAACTTCTTGGTGGCTGATGAAAAAGTCTCATATAACTATCAGGTGAAGGGGCGGCTTTTACTGTTCTTTATGTCCACTTCGGGTGCTTCAGTATTCTTCTGAGTGTCAAACTCCATTTTCACCATTTGTCAGAAGCAATGTTTTCAGAACTTTATCACATTGAGCTAGACCTTCTTTTCCATCACAGTTCAGACCAATATCATGTGGCCTATTAAACATCAAGTGTGGAGAAAATAATGGCCCCACGTGTCCCACGCCTAATGTCTCCCTTTTGGCAGAGTTTCGTTCTCAAACCAATGGGTGCCTTGTTCTGTGCTGAGCTCATGATTTTGTCAATGGCAAGGGTTCAAAAAACAAGCAGAGACTAAAAGCAAGTGGGAGGGCTGAGGTGACTCTGAGAAATCATTTTACCTAAGGAGTTGATCGTTTTCCTGGCTGCACTGACAACAAATCCTGAAGCTTCATCAGACTAGAGAAGGAGAATTCATTTTACCTCTTTGTCTCTCTTTTTTAACACCTCCAACAGAAAATTGTCACTGATACAGTCCCTTGAAAAATGGGGTAAAGGAGAAGTAGTGGTTCCTCTAAAATGCATCATTTTGATGCTTTCCAGCCTTTTCTAGCTTCATCCTCCAGACATCTCTGGTCAAGCCCTCAATAAAGGAGTATTTATGGAGTATTGATTTTGCTCCTGGCATTGGACTGAGAGAGGTGATAGCAGAACAGAGGAGGAATATAGCACTTGGCCCAGCCCATCACTTAAAGCGTTCAGTATCATAAGAAATATTTAAAACAAGAATCTATGTGAAACAAAGCACAAATTTATAGTAACCACAATAAGAATGATAGCAGAAAAAGAGCAATACGAGGAGAAGTTAAAGGGTCTTTGTCCATCTTTCTTGTGGAACATCTCTCTTGCTTCACTTTTTATGTTCTCCTCCTCTACCACTTTTTCTGTAATTCAGTGACCTCTCTTTTCCCTGATATACAAACGCCCAAAGTCATTATCTGAACCTTTCACCACTCACCTAATATCATACAGCCTTAAAGGGCCCTATGATCAAAATTATGTCTCACACTTGCTGCTAAAACACTCCCATTTCTTCAGTGTCAATCACCAAGGTGTTCGGGGAAAAATACCAATTAAACTAGTTTACACAAAGTGGCAGGTGACGTTCCCTTCTCATTCCCTCCTTCTTCTTCAGACACTTTTCAGATTGCTGACTTTTTATGGGAATAGCCTAGCTCATTCTAAGACTATACCCTGAACATGTGTCACATGATAAAGTGGCCAGGTCTAAACTAAAAGAGGGGACAGAAGAGGTTTCTTTCTCAACTTCTAAGGACTGTCCATTCATCATCCTCTTTTAACTGCTACCAAGTTCCATAACTATTATTTCACCTTTTCTATTTATAGTCTAACATGGAGGTTGCTGTATTTGACCTTATAGAAAGGGAGAGAGGGAACCACTCTTTAAACAGAGCAAAGGAAGCAGCAATGCCCTAGGCAAAGTGAACATAGTACTTGTTCTGCTTTCCAGTACCCAGGAGGGGTTGCACCTGTCCCTTGGAGACTCTCAGAAGGTGAAAGACAGGAATGGATCCTGCTGGAGAAGAAAGAAAAGCTTGAATCCCCTAGGATGCAGAACCATGTGACTTCCTAGAATCCTCAAGGTACCTTCTGTTCTTCTTTCTTTCCTCTCTCTATTTGGAACTCTAGATATTTGTCTTGGCTATAAGTAATTAATACTAAGTATGGTGATTTACATAGGAAAAAGTTAAATAATTTTAAAATTTTTGAATTTTTTCAGTTAGTTTTTTTTTCCTTTAGCCATACAAGTGTGTTCTTAATTGTATCAGTATCTCATACAACTAGAACAGCCTTTATTTTGGATTAATTTTCACTTAGTTCCTCATCCTAGGCAGATTCAAATGTCACATTAATAATCACCATTAAGCTTATAGAATGAAATCAAACCTACACACACATAAACATACAGGCATATTTCCAAGGGTTAAGGTCTTTTTTTTTTTTTAGTCTAATTCTTAAAGGTCTATGTTGGTTCTAATTTTCTGCAAGTACTCCATTGAGAGGTGTCTTATCTTTTCAGTTTACCCAAGAAGTTTATCTTGGAATTTATCTAAAATAAATTATTTCAGTCACCAAGGTCAACACTCCTTTTCTTCTTTTTAGTCTTTGTTTTTAATTTTCTTTCTAAGGAATTGGAAGAAAACACAGGCAGATGAGTAGTTAAGCAATCCCAGAACTTTGCATGTCACTTGGACCAAAGCCAAGCACATGTAAAGATCTTCACTTGCCAAAAACACACCAGGGACCTCTTAAGCAATCAGAAATTGCTACATGTGTGCAAGAGCTAACATCTTGAACACAATAGAAATCTGTAATTCAATTATCTTCTGTTTCTCATACATTTACTCTCTGAGTATCCTGATGTGCTGGAGCATGAAAATCCAAAGTGGAAACTATTGAATGCACCCTCTTCTTGTGGATGGGTGGTGAGGACACTCCTGTTCACTCCTGTTCATAATGAAGAGGAATGGAGGACTTGACTTACACTCAAGAAGCCTTAGGGAAATGGGAAAGAAAAGAAAGAGAAACAACAACAGAAGAAAAACGTAGCAAAACAAAGTATAGACTAAAATCAGGAAAAAGAATGGAATAATGAAAGCAAGCCAAAGAGAAACTTAACCAAGGGTCCATTTCTGTTACTCATATAGTTCTCTTGGGGCTACTGATAGCATGACTAGGGAGTGGTTCTGAAAAAGTGGGACTTTTATGTACATTAAATAAGAACTTATTTTTGCTATTGGCATATGTTCCCTTTAAAGGAAGCTGAATTACCTCTAGTCTTTCCTACGTGTCCATATGCTATCTCTGAAAATGGGATCCCAAAACACATAAGACATTATTCACTATCTGCATTTGTTATGAGAAGAATTAGACAGAGTATCCACACAGAGGTTTTACTCACATTTATTATAGTGGGCCAGATCATTTTCCATAAAAATGAGCAGCTCCCAGCAGGAAAAAAAATGTATAGAATATGCTGATCTTGAACACAGAGTATTTATATAATATGTTTTATCACCCATAGACTTTACAGAGCTAGATTTTCTCCTGGGATGTGCTGCTAGTATTTCAACCTCTGTATATGCCAAATGGAAACAAAGATTGTTTGAAAAGGTAAATACAGTGCTGACATTCTTTCTAGCACAATAGAGATGCAGTTATGTTTAACTAGAGTTACTAAGAAAACTGAGGATCTTATTATGCAGACGATTAATTCCGGTTCAACCTTTTTAAGTAAAATGTGTTACTCAGTAGTATTTTGATTACAAGTGACAGAAACCTGACTCAGATTAACTTAGAGGAAATTTACTGGAAGATACTGAAATGTCTCAAGTTGTCAAAAGAATGGTTAAGTAACCAATTCTCTAAAAGGACAAGAATGCTACCATCTCTCAAAAACAAATGGAATCAGAGTTTCAAACAGCCAGGACTTTCTGTGTCTCTTATCTTTGTTTTTCTCGTACACTGGCTTCTTTCTCTCCTACTTTAAATTTCCTCCAGAGGGCAAGAAATGTGGCTCTAAGCATCATCCCTAACAACTTTTAATAACAGAAAAAGCTTTACCCTATTTCTTAACCTCAGTTCAAAATTCAGACAAACTCCTGATTGATTTGTCTGTATTAACTTGGTGCTCATCCTATAAGACCAAGAGTGACTCTTGCATTAGACTATCAGAATATGTTCTTTCTTTGTACTTGGTATGCCTTCATTATATAGTTAATATTTGGCAAAGTAAGAGTGAATGTTCTCTTCCTTTCAGTTCAGCCCCAGGAGCAGCATCATGGTAAGTTATCTAAGATGCATAAAATTAATGCAGGAGTCTTAGATGGTCTACTTGTGAGCTGAGACCATCAGACAAATCACTCCTTTTTGAGTTAGAGCTTCCACCTCTATAAAATAAGAGAAAGAAACCTATTCTCAAAAAAAATGCTGACTGATGCAACAGCATGGATGAATCTTACAATCATTATCCTGAATGAAAGTAATTGGATGTGAAGGAAGCTGTAGTATATTATTCCATATTAATATGAAATTTCAAAATGGGCAAAACTGTCTGATAGCAATAAAAATTCTATCAGTGTTTGCCTGAGTTGCATTGTGGAGGGTATTGATTTTAAAAGGTATCTTTCTGAAAAAATAAAAACATTCGACATCCTGACACAGGGCTGCTTACATGAGTATATGTATTTGTCAAAAGTCTTTGACTCGTACACTTAAAATGTGAGAGTTTTATTTTATGTAAATTATACCTCAACAAAAGTTGAATTTATTTTTAAAAGCATATCTTTCTCAGTGTTTTTAAGTGATTCAAATGATTCAGGGTACATCACAAATGATTCAGGGTACATCAAAGGGCTTTTTAAACATAACATTATCTACTATATGATTGTTATTCTGTTTAGTGATGTCCATGGCTAGTTTGCTTAGTTAAGTCAGGATGCCAATGTAGCTAAACATTAGTCAGACTCTACTGCTATAAATTACTCTGCCTCTTTGGACATGTCTTTTCTTTGCTCTTTCTACTGAGGGAGTGCAGTTATCCCAATCCCTGGTGTCACTTGCAGCCATTTGGTCTTCAGGAGAGACACAATTACAAAGATGACAAAATATACACAACACAAGAGGTACCACTAAAGATTCTTCTCCCTATAGGGAAATAAGTACTTCTGAGCTTGTGAGTCTGGCTTACTATGGTTTTCAGTTATTTATTGCTGCTTAATAAACTACCCCAAAATGTAGAGTTTAAGAGAGCAATAATGTATTATTTCTCATGATTCTGTGGGTTGGCTGGTTTCAGTTGGGCCCTTTTCCACATGGTGTCATCTGGGGTCAAGCATGTGGCTGCATTCAGTTAGGAGCTTAGCAAGGGCTGGAACACCCAAGATAGTCTCACTATTTGGCACCAAGGCTGGTGGCTGAAATGGCTGGGAGCTGGCTGGGCTTCTCTCTTTCCACATGTAGTAGTCTAACTCAAGCTCTTTTCAGTGACATCTAGATACCAAAAGGATGAAAACAGAAGTTGCAAGTCCTCTCAAGGTCTGACCTGAGAAGTCTCAGAAAATCAATTGCACTACATTCTGTGGAGCAGAGCAAGGTATAAGCCCATCCCTAATTCAGTGGTCAGAAATAAGACTACACCTCTTGATGAGAGCTGTGCCACTCATGCAGAGGGAGGGGAGGAATTTTTGGTGGACATCTCTGCCAACAATTTATCGTAGTTCACCTTTCATTTCTCCTACCTGTTATAAATGAGTTCAAAATCAATCAGGTCCAAAGATAGAGGCTTCACAATAAGGGACTTATGCATTCATGTATGCATTCATTCAAATAACAAGTGTTAAAAATCTATGTTCTAGGCATGATATGTGCTAGACATACCAAACAAAAACTCTCCTGACACAAGTGGTCAGGAAACCACCCAATGTCTGAAGCTGCAAGTTCAGCAAGGTCAACCATTGCCATCATCAAATCATAAAAAAAGAGTTCCCATTTGTCTAATTTTAGTGATAATAGCTACTTTGGAGATCAACTGGTCTTTCTTCTGGCTCTAAGGAAACTTCCCTATAGTCCCCTAGCTAGATTATAATCATTTCTCTATTCAAAGAAGGCTAAGGTACGAATAAATATATATAGACAAATAGATGTTCAAGTAAATTAAGGGAGGATCTTCTGAAGATGGATAGAGGCCATTCATATTCTATTAATCCTTCCATTGTAGCTATTGACCAATCCACAAAAATAAGTGCTTGCTATCTCCTATATCATAAGCACTTCTATTTCCTGGTGTAGAGGGACACCCCTTTTTACTACTTCCTTTTTAAGTTTAATACAGTTTCAGGCCCACCTTCCTCAGGTCATATACTGGAAGTCATAACTAAAATAGGTTTAGCCCTGAGGAAGGTTGGGTCTGGGAGAGGGAGGAAGCCTACCAGGGGGAGTCCAAAACCAGGATCTAAAGACTCCTTTCCTACAATGTACTGTGTCCTCTTTGAGGATGTTGACTATTGTGAGTCTCCATTAGTCGACTCTGCTGAGTCTCTTCCACCAACTTGGTTTCTTTCGGTCAAATCTATCTTTTCCTTCTCCCTTTCTCTTTCCAGACAAAATCTTACTGATTCTGTGACTTAATTCCTCAAAAGATTAACTGAATCACAAAAAGATGTTACAGATTGACAGCAGTTCCCTGTGTTACCTCTCCCAGAGATATTTGCATTTTGACTTTCAGGGCAGAAGCAAATGATCTTAAAGGCATGAAACTTTATTTATTTATTTTTATTATGAAGATGTGGGGTACAATTCAGGGTTAGGTATACAAACATCAATCATGCACATACCCCTGTTAATGAGGTATGGCCCTCCCTCCCCTAGCATTTTCCCTCAACTGCCAATCCCCACCCCCACCAACAGTTTCCCATTACTGCCAGTCGCTTTCTTATAGCATTATAATTGTTCAAGGTCCTTTTATGAGTGAGAACATATGGAACTCTGTTCTTTGTTTCTGTGGTAAATCACTGAGTATGATCGACTCTAAATTCATCCAGGTTGCTGCAAAGTCCATATATTTGTCATTCTTTATGGCTGCATAATATTCTATTGTGTATATGTACCACATTTTTTAATCCAGTCCAGTTTTGATGGGCAACATGGTTGGTTACATGTTTTTGCTATCGTGAATAGAGCTGCAACAAACATACATGTGCAGGTATCTTCTTTGTAGAATAATTTGAGTTCCTCCGAGTAGATTCTCAATAGGGGAAATTGCTGGGTCATGTGGAAGGTCAATTTCTAGTTCTCTCAGAAATCCGCAGACTGTTTTCCAGAGAGGTTGTACAAGTTTGCATTCCCACCAGCAGTGCAGAAGCGTTCCTTTTTCTCCACATCCTCGCCAGCATCTGTTGTTGTTTGTTTTATTAATGATGGCCATTCTTACAGGAGTTAGGTGGTATCTCAATGTGGTTTTGATTTGCGAGGCATGAAACTTTAATGTCAGCAGGCACAGGCATGTGGGAGAGCCACTGGGACTGAGGTATCCCCCCAGTGTTCCCCAGGTCATAGAATGTATGCAACTTTTATCAGCATATCAAATAAATTTGGTGATTCAAGACACTCCACTCATTTTCTCCTAGAAATTTCTGTTTGTTTGTTTTGTAATGCTTACTGAATGGATGTTAAGAGACATTTCAGAAGAGAACTCTTGATTCCTTATGGAAGCAGGCCATTTTTTTTTTAGTCAGAGGCCTCTACTACAGAAGTTTGGTTTCTGGGAATTGATCAAGTCCAAGAGCTTGAGAGGGTGATGAGGTCAAGGTCACTGCAACACTGCCTGGCTGGAGCTCAGCTGACTGTTGGTGTGTGGGTTTCCTTTAATGATGTGGAGCAGACTAACAAACAGAACATGTTATATTTTGGAAAGTGAATGAAGCCCAGTACTGGGAGACTCTTAGGTGGAGTGTGTTAACCCTCTACTGAGCCAGAAATGGGACCTCTGAGGTTTCTCGTGGAAATTATAATATTTGTGGATTCAAAAACAGAGAAGTAGCCAAATCTTAGTAGCTGAATGAGAATGAGTCATTTTGGTAAGGTACTTTGCAGGCCATATAAACAACTTCTCAGTCATTGCCAGGACTGGAATCATCCTTAGGTGGGCTCTGAAGAAAGCTCTTTGGATTCAAATCTTGGTGACCACAGCAAAATTAATCTTTCTGAATCTTTATTTCCTCTGTTATAAATGGGGATGATAATAAAAGTATCTACCTCAGACATTGTGGGAAGAAGTAAGTAAGAAGCCCTGGAGTACTTCGAACAGCGTAGTAAATACTCTATAAATATTTCTCATTATTATTTAAATATTGTCTACTCTTTATCATGCTTTCACTGCATAAAAGTAGCTGGACAGATATTCCAAACAACGATGACGGCACATATACATCACCTATCACTGGAATAAATGAATAAGCTTGCATTTAATTCTTTCAGCAACAGATGTACTTTCCTAATTATGTTACCCAGGCTTAGCATCTTCCAAACATATCCAGTTATTAGTGAGGGTAGAAGGCCCAATGATACGCTGAATGTTAGGGAAAAGGTGGTCCAGCCTCTTCTGCCTCTCTCAAACAGAAGAGTATGTGGTCTGGGGAATAAGTTTTCAATGGTTAATCTGCAATTTATCTAAATCCCTAGTAGTTAATAAGGCATTCACTCATTTTATACAAATTTTTCCCTGGGCTTGCCAAAGCTAAGCAGCAACACTTTCCCCCCTAACCCAACAAACCATCTTTCTCTCTTGAATATCAGTTATCCATTCCAGGAGCAGGCAGCCTTGTTTCATTGCTGGGTGACCCAAATGTCCTTTTCTCTTAATCAAGTCTTCTGTATGTTCTGGATGACTACTTAGCCAGAAGCATATGTATTTTTATGGTGGGATATAAAGAAGGCAAACACAATGTTAAATAAGATACAAACTTTCAGAGTGAAGCAGTAGAAGCACTATAGGGGACCCCAAGCAAAAGTGCTAAAAAACAATACCTAAACTTTGAGAGGCCTCAGCAAAACCTGACAAGCACAGACATGATGCACTCAAAGTTATCTAGATATTTCCAGGAGGAGCTCAAAGGCAAGACTCCAGCATCACTATGAGTTTCTATGAGCAACTTTCTCAAACTGTGACATGTCCTATTTGACCTTTTAGATTTGGGTAAAGAAGAAGATCTCTTGTCAATGAGAAAGTCAACAGAAATAAGCATTGACTGTTGTAAACTAATAAAAAAAATGCCAGTCAACTGATAAAACTTTGACTTATCCATTCAACAATAAAGGCATTTTTGAGCACTTCATCTGTGCTAAGCCCTCTTCTACTAGTAGGGGATACAGTGAGAAACACCCTGGTTCCTGTAGTTTACAATCTGGCAAAAATGACAAATAAGAAAGAAGTAATCAATTATGTTTGGTCCAATTTCAGTTTATACAATGGATAAAAATAGGCTAGATAAAAATTAGAGATGATGGGGTGGGAGATATCATAGTGAGTGGCCAGAGAAAACCAAATGGTCTAGATCTCTTGCTTCTGAAGTCAAGCGAGGTCCCTCTGTATGATATTGATAAGTCTGAATCAACTTCTCTCTTCCAGATTTGTAACTATTTCTGACTTTGGTCAAGGTAGGGAAATAAGTAATGGTTAACATAGTGACTTTCCTGAAACCCAGCACAAAGAACATCTTGAGGTTTCTTTTAGCCCTGAAACAACTTTTTCCTTTTTCCATTTATCTTCAGAAGCTGAGATTCACTTGTCCCCAAGTAGCTTGAAAACTAGTCAGAGGGAAATAGTGACAACACTTTGAAGCTTTGCTATTCCTCGATTTTCAGTCAGTATAAATAGACCATTTTTAAAAAGGTGAGCCCAAAAAAACCAAATAGGTGGAAAAATAGGGAAGCTAAAAATAAATGACTAAAAGAGAAAAGTTCCTGTAATTTTAGGTTTAAAATACGAGGCTGAGTAATCAAGGAAAGTATTTTTACTGCCTTGTCAATATTTTTCCTGGAAGCTCGGGTAAATAGCCCTTCTTCAGATCTGTAGTATGTGTGCCTAATGGTCTTAGGTGTCTCTGACCACAGAATAACATTATCCCTAAGAAACAGAGCAAACAGGAACTCTGTGGTTTTAGCATTCCCCACAAATAAGTAAACATATAGATGTACATTTAAAAAGGTTCAGGGCCATAGGACAGATAATTTGGATCTATTTGAGAAGTGTTTCCCTTCTAGTAGAATCCTCCATACAAACCTTTTCATTCACTTAAAGGCAGCCTTACTTGCCTAGGGTGTCCTTGATAATATTTTCTGTATTGCTTGTAATCTCTTCCAATTTAATGCTGAATGCCCAGCAGCCATACCAGAAACTCTATGAGAGGTTGTTCTTTTTCTAAGTTGAGTCCTCATTTATTTTCCCTGCTGGTGAAAAACCCGCTGGCTTTCATCTCTTCAGAATCTGTGGTCAAGAGAGCAGGAGGTCAAAATGTTGAACAGAGTTTAAAAGGAGGGGATAAATGATTGTAAGGGCCTTCAAGTACACATAACTCCCCAGTTCTAACTGTCCTTGGGTTTTATGAGGCATTTGCCCAAAGCCCTGCTGTTCAGGCAAGGGGGAAAGCACATGGTTTTGTTGGTGGCCAGAAGCTCTGTCTCTAACTGGAGCATGCCTCCACTGGCTGATTCATTAGGTCCCACTGATCCTAGGGTTTAACACAAATCCAGCACTTGAATAACAGCCCCCCTCCTACACCCATAGATTCTTGATTATTTGATGTTGGTGGAAAGTAGGTGCTGGCAATTGTCAGGGGAAACAAATAGCGTATCAGATGCCCATACATCACCTTGAAAGCCAAGGATACAATGTGTGCTTTCCTGTCAGACATGACTAATAGGTCTTCAATTTGGACTTGGCCAATGTGCAGCCAGCACAGGCAACAGTGAGGAAGGTTTACTCTCTCTTCCAAAAAGGTTTAATGCGAACTAATATCTTCATTTATCTGATAGCCTGGCTGAAAAGATTTGAAAGATCCCTCAGAGACGGGAAGCTCATAATTTGACTCCATAAGGAAAAAAATAATGTTCTTTTTGTAGATTGCTTGGCAACTTCTGACTTCAACATGCCAAAGCTTTCAGTTAATTTAGTCAAAAACCAATCATACCAGCCATTTTCAGGCAAATAACAGCAAATATCTCTTCAAATAGCAAGTAGCAAATGACTTCCAAGATATTGTGTGGGTTAAAAGTATCAAATGCTCTAAAACAGCATTAGATAAAGCTAGGGCTAATCAATCTAATTTAGTTTGTCCCGGAAAAACAAGTATTACCTACAAAATCTATAACCAGACTAACATCAAAAAGGATAACTATCATATTTTTATATAAAATGGTCCAAATATCCAGAATGCAAAGCTAAATGTGACTGTTTTGATGCTTTTGAATTTAATAGAATGTGGGCAAAAATGAACAAATAAATAAGCAGCTGAATATTTTTCTGTCACATTGATGTAGTCTCATTTTTATTCTTCACAGAAAATATTTGAAATGACTGCAATGTATACTAGTTTTTCCTCACCATTTGACACATCTGTGATATTTCTTTCTCCAGAAAGGCAGTAAACAGTAAGCCCACTAATGCAAAACCTTTTTTCCCACAGTGTCTTAAGTCTGGTCCTGTTTATCTTTCTATAACAATGGAAACAGATGTATTTTTGTGTTTGCAGCTTTCCAGATGTATCACTCTAAAATGCAGTCTGCTGTTCAGAGATGTTGCTAGTATGTAGAGCAGAAAAAGCTTTGTCAAGTTAATTACTTGACTCAAGACTTTGTGATTTCTGTAGAGTGTACCCTCTGCCGTAGATATTTCATTAGGCCCCACTTGAAGTCCTGTTGTAGAATGCTGTGACTACAGACTGTTGGAAAAGTGAACCTCTACCAGAATTTAGGACTCCTGGAAGCACTAGCTGACAACAGCGAAGAATACTTGGAGCTCAGAATCAGCAATATAAAATTGCTTAAATCTTACCATCGCCTTAGGTAAGAATTGATCCCAAGGCCTTGTACATGACTCAGTGTCAGGTTTCGGTTAAATATTCTGGTTATGAAAAAAAATAGAACTAGAATAGTAGGCAAAAGCTGACAGAGTTACTTGAAACTGTCAGAAAACACTACTTCGAGAGGAACATCTTTCCTTTTCTCTAAATTATAGCATTCTTTATTTACTTTGCTTGTTCTTTCCACTAACTATAATCTTAGCCAAAAAGGTATACATTTTTTTCCATATAGCACTCTATACCAAAATTCTGAACAACATAAATGCTAGACAAACTTTCCATTTGAAGTTGTGTAAAACTCAACAGTAAAAGATATATATTTTTTCAATTGCACACAGAATATTCAGTAAGATAGACTGTATTCTGGGCCATAAAATGAACATTAACAAATTCAAAAGAATAGAACTTACACAAAAAATGTTTTAGAATCATAAAGAAATTAAGAGATACAAATAACAGAAAGATATTTGAAAAACATCTCCTAAATATTTAGAAATTAAAGAACATACTTCTAAACAACTCATTATCCAAAGAAGAAGCCTTGAGGAAATTTAAAGATACTTTAAACTGAAAAAAATATTAAAATACTATGCAACAAAATATGGCAATTTGTTGGATGCAGCTAACACAATGATTACAATTTACTAACATTACGAATGAAAGCAGGGTTGTCATTCCTAACCCCTCAGACAATAAGAGAATACTAGAAACAAATTTATGCCCACAGATTTAGCAACTTATATGAAATGAACTAATTTCTTGATAGACACAAACTACTAAAACTCATTCAAGAAGAAATAAATAACCCGAATAAACCTACCTCTATTGCAGAAATTAAATTTATAGTTAAAAACCTTTACACAAAGAAAACTCCAAGTTTGGGTGATTTCACTGGTTAATTTATCCAACACTTAAGAAATAAATAATACCAATTATAAACAGTCTCTACTTGAAAATAGAAGGGGAAGAAACACTCCCCAACTTATTTTATGAGACTATCATTACCTTAATATCAAAACTAAACAACAACATTATAAGAAAAAATTCTTAGACCAATATCCATCATGAATTTAGTCATAAAAAGCCTCAACAAAACATTAGCAAGTAAAATCTAGCAATATATGAAAAGCTAACATATCATGAGAAAATGGGGTTTGTAGCAAGATTACAAGTCGAGCATTGAAAAATCAATCAGGACAACTCCCTCTATTAATCTAAATAAGAAACATTACATAATCATACCAATAGACATAAAAAAAGCATTAGACACATTAAAGATTTTAAAATCTCAACACGGTAATGATTTCAAAATCTCAGCAAACTAGGAATAAGAGAATATCCTTAACCTATTAAAGGATATGTACCCACAAACCCAGCTGCTTACATCAAACTTTCTGGTGAGAGTTTGGATATCCTTTCTCACTAAAACTGTTTGTTATCACACTGGATGCCCTAATTGGTGTGATAATGCAGTAGAAAGATATAAAATGGATACCTATTAGAAAAGAGAAAAATAAAATTGTGTCTATTCACAGACAACATAATTGTAGACATGGAGAATCTCAAAGAATCTACCAAAAAAAAGGTAATAGAACTAACAAGTGAGTTTACCAAGAGAAACAAGGTTGCAGAAAACAAGGTCAATACACTAAAATCAGTTGTTTTTCTATATATTAATAACTGCAGTGGGAATACAAAATAAAAAAATAATAATACAAGTACTATTTTCAACAATACCCCCAAAATGAAATTCTTAGGCATAAATCTATTAAAGATATGCAAGGCCTAAATACTAAAGAGTACAAAGCACTAATCAAAGAAATCAAATAATATCTAAATAAATAAATAAATATAACCTGTTAATAAATTGGAAGACAATATTTTTAAGCTGTTATTTCTCTCCAAATTGACCTATAGATTCAATGCAATCCAGCACGCTATTTGTAGACTGGCATTCCAGTAGGCTTTTTGTCAAGCTGATTCTAAAAAATACAGAAAAAGAAAGAAACTAGAATAACTAAAATGCTTTTGAAAAAGAACAAAGTTAAAGGACTGTTCCATTTCAAGACTTGCTATAAGACTTACTATAGGCCAGTATCCATAATGAATATAGATATGAAATCCCCAACAAAATATTAGCAAATCAACAACAGCAATATACAAAAGTTAGTGTATCATAACCAAGTGGTGTTTATCCCAAACGTGTAAGATAAATATCCAATAGTTAAAATAGTATATTATTGCTGAAAAGATACACAATTGCACAGGCTCTTATAAGGTTAAAATCAAGGTGTCAGCTAGGCTGAACTCCTAGCTGAAGACTCTGGGGAAGAATCTGATTTCAAGTTCACATAGATGTTCATAGAATATAGGTCATGACAGTTGTAAAATTGAGGTTCCCTCTTCTTTCTGGCTTCTACAGGCCAGGTGCAATCCATCTGCTTACATTCCATTTGTGACTATTTAGTCACATGGTCACATCTTGGAAATATAGTTTTTTGATGGGTGGCCACATGCCCAGCTACTACTCTAATCATGTGAAAAAAGAGAATGGATGTTGGTGGACACTGTCTCCACAACACTCTTCTCTTGGATTATCTATCACTGCACTTTCCTGGTTTCCTTTCCCTGTCACCTTCTTGACCATTTATTTCCAGTCTCCTTTGCTGACTCCTGCTCCTCTACCTAACCTCTAAATATTTGTCAAGAATTGGTACCCCAGGGATCTATCTCTAGGTCTGCTTCTCCAGCAACACTCTCTTCCTGATTATCTCAATCCATTCTATGGTTTTAAGTAACATAAGAATGCCAATTTCTGAATTTATTTCTCTAGCCCTCTTTGTTTCACTATACTCAAAATTTCTATACATAGTGGCCATCATGTAGCCAACTACTTAGAATCTCAACTTAACTCAAGAGAATTATAGACAAAATGAAACTCTATTTTACCCCTTTAAAAAACTGATTCTCTCCAAGCATTTTATCATCCTGATAAATGGTATCAACATCTGGCCAGTTACCTGAGCCAAAAAAAAAAAAAAAAGTAGAAGACATCCTTGATATTTGTCTCTCTCATTCCCCACATTCAGGTATAAAGTTTGCTCTGCTACCTATCTTTCCTTTCAGCAAAGTCTTGTTGACTCCACCTTTAAAATGTATCCTGAACCTGTCCATAGTAGACTGAATTATGCCATTCCCCAACCCACCCCTGCAAAGATTTCCATGTTCTTAATCTCCAGAACCTGCGAATATGTTACACTGTATGGCAAAGGGACATTGCAATTGTGATTAAGGAAAGACATTGACTTATAAAGATTATCTGAATGGGACCAAAGTAATCATGTAATCACAAGAGTCCTCATAAAAGAGAGGCAGGAAAATCAGAGTTAGATCGGGGAGAAAGAAAAAGGTGATAAAGATGACAATGGAAAGAGAGGGTGAAAGGGCTTTGTGATGCAGGGCTTTGAGCCAAAGAAATAAGGTTGACCTCTAGAAGCTGGACAAGGCAAAGAAATGAATTATCCCCTAGAGCCTCCCAAAGGAGCACAAGACTGTTGAGGCTTTGATTTTAGCCCAGTAAATCTTCTGACTTACAGAATTGTAAGATAACTAATTCATGCTAAATAAGTCACTATATTTTTGATAATTTGTTACAGCAGCAACAGAGCACTAATACACTATTCATGTTCTATGTTCTTCATCACCACTACTTCTACCACAACTGAGGGACAGTTGAGAACATAAATTCTGAATCCAGGCTGTCTGTATTTAAATTTCAGTTCTGCTTCAACTGGTATGGGAAAACCATCAAGCTTCCTGTGCCTTACTTACCTCATCTGTAAAACAAAATCATGGTGGAGTTGTTATAAGGATTCAGTGAGTTGCCATATTTAAAAGGCTTAGAATAGTGCTTGGCATATTATAAGCATTTGTAAGTGTCTGCTATTAGTACTACTGTAATTTATACCCTGGACTGTTTCAATTCTATTAGTTGTTCTCCCTGCTTCCGCTCTTGCCCCTATAATCTCTTATTCACAGAGCAGTAAGAATGATATATTCAAAACAACCTCTCCCCCACAAAAACAAAAACAAAAACAGGAAATCCCCCTTATTATAATCCTCCAAAGGCTTTCCGTTGTGATTAAATAAAATCCAAAATTCTGGAATTTTTGAGGGGACACACTATCTCTGTTGCTCACTCTACTTTACCACACTGCCCTTTATTCTGTTCTTCAAACTCATCAAACTTATTTCTGTCTCAAGGCCTTTAAGTGGACTATTCTTCTGTCTGGAGTACAATTTTCCTAGGTCTTTACATGACTGCTTCCTTCCAAATTAATTCAAAATCTCCTCCTCAGAAAAGCTTTCTCTCATAATTCAAACTAAAATAGCTACCTCTATAACTGCTTATGTACATTACAAATAGGAATAGTATAGTTGTAACTCTTCTCTCTCAGCAGAAAACTTCTGCCTAAAAACAAAGTAATTTGTCAAGTAACGGTTATGTAAGTCTGTTTTCCCACATTTTTCTGTTTTGTTTCCTAACAAGTGTCTCCAGGGACACTTGTCATCACACTACTTTAAAGGGGACTTTAGCACTGTATGAGAGGTTGACCTATGTTTAACCTCTAAGAACCATCTCCTCTAACTGTTAATTCAATAATTTCCTTAACTTATATTGATTAGGAATGAAAAACCCTGGGGTCTATGATAGCTACTTGAAGTGAGTACTGCTTTCAAAGCACAGCACTTCAAAGACCCATTGTTGAAAGGCCTGGGATCTTACCTTCTCAGAAGATGCAAAGAGAACTGAGAGTCAGTAGCAAAAAGAAAGTAGATATCACATGGTTCATAGAGCAGCTTCTATGAGGTCCCCACATAGTGCTGGTTCATGGATGTGAGTATCAGTTTGCACAACTCAGCACCCTACACTTCCATGTTTATTTTTTCTCTCTTTTCTTTTTAGCATGAAGCTGTGTACAAAAGGAAGGCTTTTCTCAGCCTTCAGCTCTCTAAAGTCTTTCTAGCACCTTCCCTTTAAATATGAGATATTAAGGTGTAGTTTCATGTTGATGGGACTTTCTAGGTCTTTCAACATGAATCTAGTTGACTAATTTAGAGTGTAAGCTGGAAGAAAAAAGATAGTTACTACTCTGTGGTCATTTTTTAAATGTGACAGAATGTAACACTGGAGTTTATAATTGACAGGAATAAACAGACTTCTGGATGGTGATTCACTCTTTTTCTCCCTAAAGTACCAACATTTAACACTGGAGTGGCCGTGTTGACACTGCAAGTGTGTACCTGACATACCAACTGACAGCCTTAGAGTGCCTGCTATAACTCAGAAGGAAAGATAGTGTATCTGATAGTCTAAAAGAACAAAGATTTCAGTTACTTCATCACTCTTGCCTGAGGGTCTGGATTTAATTGTGTTTCTTTATAGCCCATCTAATTTTACAAAATCATACTTTTCCATGGCAGTTTACTAATTCACCACCTCATCTAAGATAAGATTTGGCCAGCAGTAATAACATTTAGAAAATGCTGTCAGACCTGCTGAGTATGGTTTCCTGTCCTTCCCTCTCCTCATTCCATGCACACACAGCTACACAGCTAACTCAGACCTTAAAACAGGTAGACCCAGCCTCTGAGGAGATAAAAACATCAGAATGGCCTGGTGCCTCAGAAGTTCACCTTTAAAACAAGAATTACTGACCCTATTTAGTTATTTCTTGGGTATCTGCTTTTCAGAAAGAAATTTTAGTATATTTACCTGATACTCCTTTGTTGTGTGTTTACTATGTGAAGAACACCATATGGATTACTTTCTTTCAAATTTGATGGGTGAGGAGAAAAGCAGGGAAAATGCAAAATTTGAATGAGCATGCAAATATCAAGCCTGAAGTTTCTAAATGGAAAAATGAATGCTATGGTGCTTGGGGGATAGAAGGAGACTAAAGTTTTTTATATTTAATTCAGTTGCATAGTCAATTTTATCAAATCTTGCTCTGTTCTAAGGATGAGTAAGCAATTCTCAATTCCATCACAGGAGTATGGCATACACACAGGGACTTAGAGTAGGGACAACAGGACAGAGATAACCAAATCTTAATAACTATGTCTTTGACGAGGCTAGTTACTCTAGGCCACAAGCAGTACATCCCTGATTTTTAAGCATGAAATGATGCGTATGTGTGAATTTTGTGAATGTGTGTGCGTATGTGAGTATGGGGTAGAGTCCAAAACAAAGAAAGAAAAGTATATGTTTCCCTTTTAGCTCAGCTTCCATTTGTAGATATAATTATTTGTTTAACATAGTCACAACATATTATGTTACATTTTATGATTTATTAGCAAAAGCATGCTCTTTAAACTTCACTTTCCCAAACAATGATCATTTCTTGACATGTTTCATTACTGGGAAATAACATAGACATTTGTTATATTCTCAGACAATAAATATTGCCCTGCTCACATATCTTCATGGAATATTAACCAAAATGAATGCTGTTCCCTTTCTGTGTTAATCATATCATACTAAAAGTGAAGACCTAGCCCTTAAGTTTTCTTTTCTGAAAGACAGGACATTGGAATGAATGAGTTTAGTTTACCCTTCTTCCAAATAGCTTTATTTAGCTATGTCCAAAGCCTCCAGCAGCACTGTTAGGATATCATTTCTATCAACCAGCTTTCCAAAAGTCATTTCAACGTACCTTCCTTTCAAATCATCTTGAAGAATAAAATCCAAAATTTCTCTTATAAATTTGCTTCTTGTCTCAGTCTCAAATTCAGTTAGTTTCAGGTAGTGATGGAAATTGCAAAGACTGTTAAGTGGTCCAATATAAAGATTGAAGAACTCATCTTCATAGAAACTGGTTGTAAACCAACCTTATAAAAATGTTGTAAATATTTATCAGCCACATGCTGGATTTCTCCATATGCAGATAAAGACCATATGAAATAGACATTCTTTACTACTGACCTATTAAAAAATTTTATCTAGTGTGAGTGAGAGATTACACATTCACAAGGTGGTGCATGTATACCCATAACCACACAGATACATACATTCATTATAGACAAGTTTTAAAAATACCATTGTCTTTCTGTATAAAACAATTCAAGATTTTTCAAGGTTACACTTTGAGTTGAGTTGAATCCCTAGTATATCTAAGTTTTTCCAGCTACCATGTATAGAATCAGCATTAAATTCAGGGGAACTTAGATGAACACCAACAATTTTAGATAAGGAAATACTGTGCACTTTTTGACATGACTGTGGAAAAATAGCCTAAACAATTTCAAGTTTAAGGTGAGATGGTCTAGGTTCTAACTTATCTTTGTGACTACCTTATTTGAACTTAGGCAAGTGAGTTAACTACTCTATACATTGATTTTCCAATATTTCTCAAGGGAGAATATATTCACTCTAAACTTTTAAAGGTGGTTGGGAAAATAAAATAATCGGTCTAGCTTTACAAGAGTGCAGTTTATGCAGTTATACAGGGTTTGGTTGTGAGGAGGGCCCCATACTTGGATATTTTGTTGTCACTTACTTGAAATTCTTAATTATTTATTTTTGAACTATGCTTTGTAACTAAAGTCTGATGGGGCAGTGAAGCATGAGCAGAGCATATATGATAGATGTAAACATACTCTGTGCAGGCTTGAGTCTTCTGGAATCCTGAACAATGGGCAAAAGCATCAACAGTGGCAGTTGCCATCATGGCCCAGGAAGAGACTAGAGACTCTACAGGGGGGCAGCACCAAGACTATGATTTGCCCATCTGCCCTCAAAGCCTGTCCCTATAGCATCGGTACCAAAATTAATTATCCAGTCTGAGTACTAAGACAGGAACTGCCTGTACTCAGGCTGTAAACTTTGTAAATAAATTATAACAAAATAAAACTGTACACATGAGCATTGCAATAAGCTATATCAGTAGCCAAGATGGCATGGTATTGGTACAGGAATAGGCATATAGACCAGTGGAACAAGACAGAGATTCCAGAAGTAAAAACATGGTCTCTCAACCAACTCATCTTTGACAAAGCCATCTTTGACTAGAATACTAGTCTCCAATAGCAATAATTGGAGAAAGGAGATCATATTTAGCAAACTGTGCTGGAAAAATTGTCTAACCACATACAGAAGAAGGAAACTGGACCCCTGCCTATAACCATATACAAAAATCAACTCAAAATGAATCAAGGACTGAAACATAAAACCTCAAACTATAAGAATTTCAATGGAAAACATGGATGACACCCTTCTAGACATCAGAATAGGCAATGAATTCATGATCAAGTACTCAAAAGTGAATGCTACAAAAGCTAACATGGACAGGTAGGACCTCATCAAACTGAAAAACTTTTGCACAGCAAAAGGAACCATCAAGAGAGTAAAGAGACAACCCACAGAATGGGAAAAAAATATGCATCTGATAAAGACCTAACATCCAGGATCTACAAGGAACACAAACAAAGTAAAGGAAAAAACAAACAACCCTATTAAAAAGTGGCAAAGTACATGAACAGACACTTCTCAAGAGATGACATACAAGCAGACAACAAACATACAAAGAAATTCTCAGCCTCACTAATCATCAGAGAAATACAAATCAAAACTGCAATGAAATTCCACCTGACTCCAGTAAGGATGGCTATCAATAAGTCAAAAAACAATAGGTGCTGGTACAGCTGTGGAGAAAAGGAAACACTTCTACACTGTTGGTGGTAATATAATCTAGTTCAACCACTATGGAAAGCAATGTGGCAATTTCTAAAAGAACTAAGAATTAATCTTCCTTATGATCCAGAAATCCCTCTCCTGGGAATATACCCAGAGAAACATAATTCACTCTGCAAAAAAGACACCTGTATATGCATGTTTATTACTGCACTGTTTACAATAGCAAAAACATGGAACCAACCCTGCTGCCCACTGAAAGAAAATGTGGCTCATATACATGATGGAGTATTAAACAACCATAAAGAAGAACATAATCATGGCCTTCACAGCAACTTGGATGCAGTTAGAGACAATCATACTATGTGAACTCTCACAGAAATAAAGAATTAAATACCACATATTCTTACTCATAAGTGGGCCCTAAACACTAGTCACATTAGCACAAAGGTGGGATTGGCAATCGCTGGGCACTGCTAGGGAAAGTAGAGAAGAAGGAGGGAGGTGGCATGTGACAACACAAAGGCTACGTGGTCTACTACAAGGGGAAGTGAAAGCCACCTTGAAGCCCAAACTTCACCTGCATGAAGCCTACCTATATGTATTAAATCCTCACTTGTACCCTACAACCCTATAATAAATAAAGTTATAAAATATTAAGAAAAAAACCCAATGTATACAGAATTCGGAGATAGATTAGATGGATAGATAGATAGATAGATAGATAGATAGATAGATAGATAGATAGATAGATAGATAGATGATAGATAAAATCTTCAAATATTTTAGACTACCTGGTTTTGAAAACTTTTGCAACACTGCAAAGCAAATATCTACAGATTTTAAGCTAAGTTTAAGGATCATCGCATTCAACAGACAATAAATTATTCTCATATGAAGTTTTGGATTAACTAATTATTAACAAGGAAGATAATTTTAAAATTAATTTTTGTCATTGAATACATTTGTGATAAAATGCATAAACAATCGTTCTTAATTGTATACAAATCATGAAGACATCTTTGACTTCTTATATACCTCCACAACTTACAGAAAACGTTAGAGAAAACAATGCCATTGTGAAGATTTACATCTAAAATTAAAATTTTAACTTACATGAAACTGATTTGAGAAAAGAGTTAAGTATTTTTAGAAAAAATTTTCAGCAAGAATCATTAACTCTAGAGGTACTAAAATGTGAATTTCAAAATGAAGTATCAAAATTTATCTCAGTGTTATCACTGCTTATAAAATATTATTAACAGCTTTAATTAACAGTTGCATCAACAGAAAGATTCAAAAAATTGAATAGTAAAAAGAATTATTTTCAATTTTGCATTTGCCAAAAGGACTGACTTTGCTTTTAATTACATCAATTGAAAAATAAATTGCTAAAAGTATAAATTTTGATGGCCTAATAGGTAAATTTGCAGAAAATTGAGTCATAAAAAAATTGCATGATGAGTTAAGATATCACATTAATAAAGTATTATTGTTTAAAATTAGGATACCAATATATTATTACAATTTGTAAGTTTATATTGTTACTCAGGTATCACTATTATTTGTATTGTTTTACAAGTAACAAAATGTTTTCTTTAAAAAAAGCTTTTTATCTTCATATCTTTAATGTGTGTGTATATATGTATTTTTTAATTTTTTTAAAAAGGAACCACACATCTTTATTTCATGCTGCCCTGCAAATTATGTAACCAGACCTAGGTATGATATAGCTAAGATTTCTGCTTCACATTTGCTGAATTTTATTGAACTGAAGTAAGGTTTATTTTTCTTTAAACATATATCCAATAGTTCTTCATTGTGGACATGTGTTTTGCTGTTTGTTAGACAAAATTTGATCACTGTGTTAGTGTTCATTCAACCTCTGTCTATCTCTGACAAGCCAGTGCATCGGGTGGAAATCTTCCCCCACAGTGGGAATTTACATTTCCTCTGCCAGACATCCCAAGATGCTAATGGGCCACATTAGCATCCACCTTTACAAGCCAGGTAGGTAATACAAAATTGGCCCTAAACCCTGTGAGAGCAGATCTGTATTACAAATTATCAGAAAAAGACAAGTTTCCTTATCATCCCTTTTTTGTGATAATTTTTTTCCTACTTCACACTTTCACAAGGGTAAAACACCCTTCACATAGGCCAACTCTCCATCTTGCCCTGGGTTCTGTGTCCAGCAGACCTAAACGTTCAAAACTGGCATTTGGTTAAAAAATTGTTCAGAAAACTCAGGTCCAGCAGCCTCGGTGTTTCTTGATCTTATGGCTTTCATTTCCCACTTCAATTTATTTCCTTGTAGTTAATTACAAACTACTTCGTGCATTGGAGGAAATGTTGGTAATATTTTATACACCATTTAAAAGTATGCGAGATAAAGTTCTCCTGACTTGCACATTGCTAGGAAAGTAAGTTGGGACTTTATTTTGTATTATGCAAAATTAAGGTGTTGAATTCAATGAGCCCTAAATTACAGTTCCCTCCTTTAATCTTTCACTCAATGGTTGTTGGAAGACTGTGTAAGGGACACACAGTGCAAAGTGCTAAAGCTACAATAATGGATAAAACATGACTTCTGCCCCAAGGAGTTCACAGTCTAGTTGGAAATATAGATTCATAAATATAATTTTAATAAAATGTAGGAATGCAATCATAAGGTCATGCACAAGATAGTACACAGGAGTGGATTAATGAAGGCATCCACCAAGAATTTAATGTGTTTGAGAGGATGAGTAGAAATTAGCCTGGTGTTTGGGGGCTGGAGGTAGAGTAAGGAAGGAAGGATACTGTTGCGGTGGAGACTGTGATTTCAGGCAAAAGGGAGCAGCCTAGCAAAAGAACAGAGGTGAAAAAACACATTGTGGAAATAACACAATGACTGACTGATCAAATGTAAAAGACTTGTTTTAACCATCTTTTATTTTTTAAAAAATAGAGTAAGATCAATGAAGATAGGAACCTAATGTCCATTAGGTTCTCCTGATTCAAATACTTCTTCTCAGAATAACCTAAGGAGATTTTATTTTTAACTTAAGATTTTATTTCTTTCACTTCATTACTTTTTAAAAATTTTATATAAACTAAAACATTCTGGAAAGGCATGTGCTTTTAACAGCCCAAGCATTAAAGTGTACAGCAAATTGCAAATCACTTGCAGATATAAGAACAATGTAGTTCGGGTGAAAATTAATCAAATTCCTTCTCTAGAGTATTAATAAGCCCCTTAGCCAAATTGTCAAGAGAAAGATTTTACCCCATTTCCTTCTTCTGTTGTCTCAGTACTGTTTCCAATCCAAATTCATACAGCTACAATTCTCATTGAACCAAGTTGTTCTGATTACTTCCCTCAGAGTGGTCAGTTCTTAATCTCTCTGCAACTGTTCCAGGTTTCCATCTTGAAATATAGGACTTCATACTGCCAGGGTGAGTGGGGCAAAACAACATTAATGAGGGTACCTGATCTCAAACCAGGCAAAGAAGGAACCACAAGGAGGCCCAAACTTGACCTGTACGATATCCACTTGTATACCTAATTCTGAATTTTACCCCACATCTTTAAAATAAAATTTTTTAAAAACAGAAAGAAATACAGGACTTTGGCTCCAACTACCCCAAGATTTACAGCAGAACATTTACTGCCATTGTAACTGGTATAACCCTGTTCCTGATTTTTATTGCCTAATTCCATACGATGTTGAACCTATAAGAGATGAAGTCCCTCTCAAATTCAGATAGACTGTATCCTGTGCCTTTAAGTAGGAAACTCTGGTCATATTTAGATAGGTTTCTCTGTGGTCTTAAGGGAGAAGAAAACATTTTCTGAGTTGAATACTATCTACCCTTACTCAAATGTCCTTTCCTTTAAGTGTACTCTCCCTACCTCCCTCCACACTATAGATGCTTCATTGACAAATAAATTGCTTATCCTTGGGGTTAATTCTAGCTGAATTGTCTTGAAATTCTGTTTGCCTGTTTTGGGCCCACTGCTTTTGGGTCACAAATTCACTGTGCAATGGTTAGCAGGAGAATATAAATGCAACATTATTATTATATAGAAATTACTATCTACTTTGTATTAGTCTTGTGTAGTTCTTTCCTTTTCCTCTTCAAAAAACACATTTATATTAAGATTGAATACACAAATTTTTTCTGTAGATTTTTGTAAATAAATAGGATACTCAAGTTATCAGAACACATTTCAACTCAACAGATTTCATCAACTTTTCATCTTCTAGCAATGTGAACACTAAATTACTTTGTGCTTAAAAATTACATAGACTAATTTTATTAGAATGTGAAATTTTCAACTCTAAAGATTTGTCTTAATCTCTTTTAAGGGCAATGTTATGATGTTTGCAATTTATATTAAAATACTTCGTCATAGACATTATGATATTATAAATATGCTATTTAATTTAAGTTTGAGGCCAGGCTAGGTGGCTCACCCTGTAATCCCAGCACTTTGGGAGGCCGAGGTGAGTGGATTGCCTGAGCCTGTGGGTTTGAGACCAGCCTGGGCAACTTGGCGAGACCTCATCTCTACAATAAATCAAAAAATTAGCTGTGCATAGTAGCGCGTGCCTGTAGCTCTAGCTACTTGGAAGGCTGAGGCGGAAGGATCACCGGAGCCCAGCAGGTCGATGTTGGGGTGGCTGTGAGCGTGCCACTGCACTCCAGCTTGGGCGACGGAGTGAGACTACAACTCAAAAAAAAAAAAGACAAAAAAAAATTTAAGGTTGAGCACTAAAGTCACTTTCTCTGTCTGAAAATGTGCACTCCAAGTAAAACTAGTATCATATTAGAAAGGCCACTACAAGCACTTCTAATATGCATATTTTTATCAGTCCCCAAGGCTTTGATAATTAACATAATACGTGCCAAAATTTCAGAATCAGTATTTAGAATGATAAATGTTACAATTGGGCTTTTATTTGTGAAATTTAAATCTATTCAAGATACATAGATTGAATGTACTATTTCATAAAATTAAAGATATTTAAGATATGTAGACTGGAAATTGGGTGAAATATTTTGGATTCACTCCTCACTCTTTGGTAAGCAACCTATAAGAGTCTAGCCAGGTTTAAATTAACCCTTAGGAAAGGTAATAAGGGTAAAGTTTTAAACATAGGTAAAATCATGACTCTCTATAATGCGAAGCGAACATATGTCAAAGATTTTATTTAATTAATTAATGGGGAAGTCAGAAACAAAGATTCAATTTGTTCAAAAGAGACCTCTAACACCAGACACCTATATAAGTTCATCATAATGCTGAAATAAAATGGGGTTTTTTTGTTATTTTTGTTTTGTTTTGTTTTTGAGTTCAAGTCTCACTCTGTTGCCCAGACTGGAGTGCAGTGGCACAAACACAGCTCACTACAGCCTCAACTTCCTGAGCTCAGAGGATCTCTTCTACCTCAGCCTCCTGAGTACCTGGGACTACAGACATGTGCCACCATGCCCAGCTAATTTTTTGAATTTTCGTAGAAATGAGATCTCACTATGTTGTCTAGCTGGTCTTGAACTCCTGGGCTCAAACAATGTTCCCACTTCAGCCTTCCAAAGTGTTGGGATTACAAATATGAGCCACCATGTCCAGCCTTGAAGTGAATTTTTTGATAGGTGTAAAACTGTTTTCTTCCACTGCAGGAAGGGAAGTCAATTGGACCTTCACGACACAGAATTTATTTGCATGCGTAGAGACTAGACTTATTTGCATTACCATCAGTTTTCTACAAGTTAACTTGCAACTCCAGAATCTTAAAACAGCTCAAAGACAATGAAAGGCAGAAACTCCATAGAATCAAATGACTAGAAATGGTATACTCAAAACCAGTGGTCATCAAACGTTTTGGCATCAGGGACCAGTTTCATGGAAAACAATATTTCAATGAACATGAAGTGGAGGGAGGATGGTTTGGGGATGATTCAAGTGCATTACATTTATTGTGCACTTTATTTCTATTATTATTACATTGTAATATATAATGAAATAATTATGCATCTCACCATAATGTAGAATTGGTGGGATACCTGAGCTTGTTTTCCTCCAACTAGACAGTCCCATCTGAGGGTGATGGGAGACAGTGACACCTCAGATCACCAAGCATTAGATTCTCATAAGGAGGTGCAATCTAGATCCCTCACAATGAGGTTCACAAAAAGGTTCATGCTCCTTTAAGAATTTAATGTTTCCTCTTATCTGGCAGAAAGCAGAGCTCAGGCAATAATGCAAGCAAAGCTGAATGACTGTAAATACAAATAAAGTTGTACTTGCTTGCCCACTGCTCAACCTCTTCTGTGCGGCCTGGTTCCTAACAGGCCATGGTCTCCGGTCTCGGTGTTGGAGACCCCTGCTCTAAACAATGCATAGTTCTTTACTGAAAACACCTAGTAATCTTTTGGTACATTTAAAAGTCTTTCACAATGTATTTTAACTACAGACTTATATCTAACCATTGGTTTGGGAGGATTTCTGAATTCCTGTTAACTGTTGCTACTAAACAAGTAACAGAAGGCTGCCTCTAGATATTATCTCCTTTTCCTTCCTTGCAAGTTGTTGCTTGGAGCATCTAAAATAAGAAATAATTCGGACCACAGTGGGCTCACAGAACAGATTGTATTGTGCTTGCTTATTCATAAAAGTTTGTAGAAATGTCTACACTAATGATGAAATTTGTCAGGACCTTGCTTTCATTATAACCTTGTATCAAGGTTGTGGGGTAGTAATAGCCCTTATCAACCTCAAACATTTGGGGTTACTGCCTTTATGTAACAAAAATAACACAAGAATTGTACATAAACAAACTGACAGGTACATTTGCAATAGACAAAAATGGCATCATGATTATTCTCTTTTTTCCCTTTAAAATAATGTTATTAACTCTGCTTACTGAAAGTAGAGTTAATCTATTTATATTTTGTTCCTAGTTGTACTACAGCATGGACAAGACCTACTCAAACTGAAGTCAAAGAAACCAGAACACATCATTTTAATTTTTTCATTTTGCTGCCCCCAACCTCCAGCCCCAGATCTCTATATCCTGATGACAAGTTTCCTTTATCCAATCTTCTGGGAAGGTGGCAGTGGGGATAGAAGAGGGGAAAAAGTCGAGCCTCAAGCTCAGTATCTCTGAATCAATATTTTGTGCTCTTTTTTGGTAAGACTATATCACTGGACTACAAGATACTTTGGCAGTAACTACATCAAGATGTAAACACATATGACTGGTGAATAAGCTAAACGTGGCTTATCCAGCTTGGTTATAGAATTAGAATTTCCATATACCTCCAAATGAACTCTTGAAAGCAGGCCTCAGTGGAAAGGAGGTAAAACAAAGACTACGACATATGGTTTATCTTTTCAGTAATTACATTTTCAAATGTAATCCTATACACTTTTTCCCCTTAAATAAAGTCTTGTTTAAAACCAAATGTTTCTCTGTTAACACAAAGTAGGCAAATGCAAGTCCACACGCGGATATTGAGATATTCAGTGGTTTCATGGTTTTAAAAAGTTTGAATTAGCATGCTGTACTTGTGGCCTCCTGGAGAATAAGGCTGTGCAAAGGGAAAAGTGGTTAAGGACTAGGCTTGTGTCTTCCACATGGACAAGCTCTTTCAGGCCACACTCAGTTGCAGAGTCAGCATTTTTTTTTCAGCGAGGACAGGGCAATTGTACACAGTAACATATCCCACATGTCATATCAGAATAGCATATTTCTTGCTGTGAGAAGGAAATCTACCTTTAGACTCTTATCCTAAGCAGAAAGTTTATACAGAGTTCTTTATGTCTCTAAAGTGACTCCAAGAGGAAAATGTGAATATTTTTAGAAGTTTTAATACAGCTAATATCACCAACCATATTTATAAATGATCACCTTTCAAGTCTGTTTTTTGCTATTCTAATGACAATCTGAGGTTACCACACCTTCCCAAGCACCTAAACTTTCTGTTCATCTGTCAGAGAGCATGTTATTCCTTCAGAAGGAAGAAAATCATCTTTCCTAATGTAACTTTATATGAAATCAGACAGCAACAGAGCAGAAGTCTGACAATAGGCCAGGGTCTCAGCAATGGGCTACTGCAGGCTAAGTAGGAGAAAGGCAGATGATATTGGTCATAGAAGTCAAGGTAAGCCGGGCTCGGTGGCTCAGCCTGTAATCCCGCACCTTTGGGAGGCTGAGGTGA
>NW_007257107.1:152098-155869 GCF_000164805.1 Carlito syrichta | reverse complement strand
AAAAAAAAAAAAAAAAAAGTCAAGGTAGTATGATATGTACCAAAAAAAAAAAAAAAAGTCAAGGTAGTTTGCTCAGTTTTTGTTTAACCATCCTTCCTCCTTGTCTTGCAGAGTGAGGCAAGCTGCAGTCTGAATTTCCCATACTCTTTAGTGACCAGGGTCATGGATACAGATTAGGTCCCACCAATCAGATGCACTTGCCTGAGATAAGTAAAGAAGGCTATTTTCATACAGATGTCCTTACTGGCAAATCAGACCATGGATACGTAACTACCAAGAGGCCATTTTGCTGATGTCTTAGTCTGTTTTGTGTTGCTAAATCAGAATACCTGAGGCCATGCAATTCATAGGGAAAAGAGGTTTATTTGACTCATGATTCTAGTGGCTAAAAAGTCCAAGATTGGGCATCTGCATCTGGTGAGGGATTCATGCCTCTTTCACTCATGGTAGGAAGTGGAAGGGGAACAGGCATGTGCAAAGAGATCACATGGTGAGAGAGGAAGCAAAAGAGAGAAAGCAAGAAAGCCAGATTCTCTTTAACACTCCTCTGTCGTGAGAACCAATTTGTTCCTGTAATAGTGAGAATTCGCTCATCCCTACCTCATGGAAAGGAATTAATCTAATTGTGAGGGATCTGCCCCATGACTCAAACACTTTCACTAAGCCTCACCTCTCAACACTGCCATAGTGGGATCAAATTTAAACATGAGTTTTGGTAAGGACAAATCTCCCAAAACCATAGCAGCTGGTCACCTGCAGGGTTTCAGTGTCAATTAACCAGTCTCAATAATAGCAAGAGGCAGTTATAGCAGCAGCAGGGGTCAAAGCAATGCAGCAGCAGCCTCCTGATGCTTTGGCCACAATCATGAATAGTCTTCTTTCAGGTCCTTGACTTCCACTTTTTTGTAAGCACATAATTTTCTATATTAAATCATCTTCTGTTTGAAACACTCGCAGTGTTTTCTGTTTCCTGTGCTCCACCTTAATTTGAATCTTTGTTCATTAGAAAATTATTAACCACGAAAGCCAAGAAACATAAGTCTCAAAATTCACACAATTTAGAAGGAAGTTTACATATTTTCCAAGTCCTACTCTCCTCTTTTTAAAGTTAGAAAGTAAAATCTCGAGAAGTCATATGAGTTGTATGTAAATGAACTGAGACAATGTAGAAAAAAGACAAACAGAGGGCGAGAAACAAGGCAGATCTGAGTTTAAATCCTAGCACTCCACAAATTAGCTATGTGACTTTAATTTCTCCAAGCCACAGTTTCTTTATCTGTAAAATGGGGGTAATCAGGCTCAAATATGGTGGACACTCAGTAACTTACAGATTTTTTCCCCTTCTTTTGTTCCTTTATTCATGGTCATATGACATGAGTGCTTGGTTAGAACCCAGGCTTCTCCATCATCAGAAACACAAAGACAGGGGCAAAGCAAGCTCCAAAAATGATCTTATGTCCAAGAGCATTTTTAGTCTGTATACAAACAATAAAAAAAGCAATGAAAACATGGAAGGCAATACTCAGATCAGGAGAGCTACCCAGTGAGAACAAAACAGTAGAAGATAAAGGCCAACACTGAAATTAGTTTGGAAACGTTGCATCTATTAGAATCAAATAAATTTTTAAAAAGAATCTACTGGTAAAGAGCCAAGTGACCTGATGGCAAGAAATAAAGTAGTCAAGTAATGATAATTTATGAATGAATGAAGAAGGCTGGTCATGGTCCAGACTGACAGGAAATTGAGTTGGCATAAGGCAGACCCACAGCTGGTGTTGGGATTCCTTCAGCTATGTTACATTAGATAACAGATTAGAATTTCACAGGTGGGAGTGAAGAGCAGACATACTTCCCAAAGTTAGAATAGTATAAGGGTAGAAAGCATGTCAGACATAAGTCTCTTTTTAAGTTCTATTCACTCATGCTAGATTAAGATCTCCCAAGATGCTAAAACTATGCTCAGCAGAGCCACAGCAGCAGGCTTGTTACCCATTCCCAAGGTTCTAAGGCTGACAGTAATAAATGAGGAGGGATATTATTCTTACTTTGAAGTATCATTTTAACAGTGATTGCATACATTTCAGTCCTCTTTGATTGTTTTATGTTGGCCTACACTTACATATATCTAACTCATATGACCCTTAAGACCTAGATCAGATGGGCTGGAACTTTCATTCTATTCCCTGTGAAAGTCCCAATATAGCCATTATATTTTTGCAAATATCTGAGAATTTATGTTTTCCTTGACACTTCTTCCTCCAGGCATACTTTCCCTGTGGTGTCTCACTTGCATACAACAGACACAGAAACTCAGTTTCGTCCTCCTTTTCCACACAAATTTTCACAAGCGTAGTAGTCTCTACTGAAGATGTGGGGCTGAGGAGGAAAGACGTGAAGAAAGGGTTTCATTGCCTTCAACCATCTTTCCCGTTCTTCTCACCTTGCTCTCCCTGTCTGATTCCCATCACCCCACCTGATAACAGTTCAGCTCTCCTTAGCAATTTCTCCCAAGCTTGTGCGGGGGGATAAAAACAGAAGTTCATTTATTAAAAATTTGTGTATTCATTCTTTTTTTTTTTTTGAGTTGGAGTCTCACTCTGTCACCCAGACTGGAGTGCAGTGGCCGCTCCCACCCACCGCAGCTTCGACCTGCTAGGCTCCGGCAATCCTTCCGCCTCAGCCTTCCAAGTAGCCGGAATTACAGGCATGTGCTACCACACCCGGCTGATTTTTTGATTTATTGTAGAGATGAGGTCTCGCTGCCCAGGCGGGTCTCGAACCCACAGGCTCAGGCAATCCACTCACCTCAACCTCCCAAAGGCGCGGGATTACAGGCTGAGCCACCGAGCCCGGCTTGTATTTATTCTTACATGTTTAAACTCAGTCACCTTCAAAGTACTCTCCATTTGATGCAATACATCTATCTAAACACTTTTTCTACTGTTCAAAACAGTTTTTGAACTTGTCAGTTTTGATGCCTTTTAGTGCTTTTGTTTCACCTCTTCCACGTTAGCAAAATGTTTCCCTTTAAGGACTTTCTTCATCTGGGGAAGCAAAAAAGGTCACTCAGGGTGAGATCAGATAAACAGGGAGGGTGAGGTACAGGGGTCATGCTGTTTTTTGTTAAAAATTGCTGAACCCTCAGTGCAGTGTAGGCAGATTCACTTGTAAATCACCCATCATGAAATAAGCAAATATACTGAAAGAATCTCCAACAACAACAAAAAAAATTCACTAAAGCCAAACACAGCCTATCACAACCACCTTAGCTGGTACACTGAGGCTGATGGGTTCCTAGAACACTTACCTAACAGGGGAAGCGTATACCACAAGGGACCCACCCTCCAAAAAATAATTCTGGGTTTTTTGGGGTCCCCCCTCGTGTCCAAATCCAAACACATGTTGGCTTTGGATGCCAACACAAACAATTCCAGAGTATATTAAGGAATTTATTTAGAAACATAAAATCTAATAAAAAGTTAAATGTAAAATAAACAAACAAATACATATATAAAGAAAGCTATTGCTCTTAGGGAAAACAAAATACTCCTCAACCTGGATTGGTTCTATCTAATGGTGCAAATAACTGAACTGTCTTAGCAATCAAGAGAAAAGAAATCAGTCAGCTAAGCCATCTAGAATCATTTTCATTAGTGTAGCAAATAAAAATGGCCATTACAAGTAGGGCTCAGTGGCTCAGCCTGTAATCCCGCACTTTGGGAGGCTGAGATGAGTGGATTGCCTGAGCCCACAGGTTCAAGACCCACCTGG
>NW_007257107.1:79451-151544 GCF_000164805.1 Carlito syrichta | reverse complement strand
CACTCACCTCAGCCTCCCAAAGGCGCGGGATTACAGGCTGAGCCACCGAACCCGGCTTACAGCTGACTCTTAAACAGTATGAGTTTGAACTTACATGCAAATTTTCTTCTGCCTCTACCACCCCTGAGACAGCAAGACCAACCCCTCCTCTTCCTTCTTTTCCTCAGTCTATGCAATATGAAAATGGCAGGGATGAAGATTTTTATGTTAATTTACTTTCATTTAACAAGTAATAAATGTATTTTCTCTTCTTTATTATTTTATTAATATTCTCTCTAGCTTACTATGTTGTAAGAATACAGTATATAATACATATAACATCCAAAATATGTGTAGTCAACTCTTTATATTATTGGTGAGGCCTCCAGTCAACAGTATGCAATTAGTTAAGTTTTGGGGAAGTCAAAGTTTATACATGGATTTTTTACTGTGCAGGTGTTTGGTACCCTTAAGTCTGGTGTTGTTCAAGGGTCAGTTGGATATGTTGTCACTGAAAGTAGCTCTGATATGTTTTCCCTTCAGCCTCTCTTCATCTTTTTTCTTTTATACACTTTTTTTATGTACAAATATTTACTGAACACCTAACATGTGCTAGACACTGTAAGTACAGCAGCAAGTTAAATGGACAGGGATCCTCCCTTATGAAGCTTCTTTCTGGTAGAAAAGACAAACAATGAACATGTAAACAGATGCATAAAATAAGGTCACATGATGGTCAATATTAGAAAGAAAATAAGGCAGAGTGTTGAGATAGAGAGTGACTGAGATATTTTGGGTTAAGCTTATATAGGATGGTTAAGGAAGGTTCTCTAAAGAGGATTCTAGTGAATGACTATCTTCTTAGTTAGCAAATAAAAGATATGGAGGAGAGAGTCCCAAAGCCCCATGAATTGCAGAGAGTTTGAAGGAAAACATAAAGACCAGTGGAAGGTGGGGAATAGTAAAGAAGGAGGAGATGAGTTGATATCAGAGATGTAAGCTGGGTCTAGATCACCAAGAGTCTTGTGGGCAATGGTAAGGAATTCAGCTTTTATTACCATCAGCTTTACTACATTTGCCAACACTTGTTCAACGCTTTTTTGACAGAATCAGAAATAGACCTAAAGGACTCTTATTGTTATTTAATTGCAATATAAAGTTTAAAGAATAATATATGACATTATAATTAAGTCAAAAACACAAACAAATGTTCACACACACATACAGCAAATTTAACCTGTGGTATATGGGTTCTAAATGTTCATTTAGAAAGTATACATTAGGCCATCAAGCACCCTTCATGGCCCATTGTCATCTGCTCCAGCAAAATCTATCTCTACAAACTAGACATTTTTATTTGCAATCCTATGTCCCAGGCTCCTAATTTCAGGCCATGGCTGAAGATAAATTAAGCACTTGGGAAACTTTTTAGGGTTCATCAACCTTTAAAGCCGGCAAAAGAACCACTTCAGTTTCTTCTCTTTCTCTAGGTTCTTGGGATGACACTGAAGAGAGTCCATGTGATGTTTCAGAATTGTAATTCTTTCTATCCCCTAGAGATGGGGAGGAAGAGTCAACTGAGTGCCAGAAAAGTGAGCTGAAACAAATTATGTAGTAGGCTTAATAGAACCACCATGTAATGAAATATTCTCTCTCTTCTAATTTATGAAAAGCACTCTCTTGCATGTTCCACACCCACCTCCCTTGGGGTTTCCTGGTCAATTCATTCAACTGCATCACTTAGGAATTGATTTTTTTTTTTCTCCACAGCCAAGACTATTAGGGCTGTAAGACAAATATCAGCCTCTCTATTCCATTGGTTCAAAGGGATTTCCTTCAGGAATTTACTTGCTCCCTAACTCCACTGTGATACTAAATATCCACTCACTCCAATTTTGAACCACAATTGATCATATTTGTTTACCTGGACATTAAAGTTTGATAGCAAAAGTTGAAGTGAGGCTGCCAGCTCAAAGATGATTTTTCAAATGAGTTTTTTCCAGCCTCCTTTCCTACAAAGAACAATGCCTAATGTCATGGTCAGGTTATATTTTTAAACAATGTGGAAAAACCCACCTATTTGGGGATCTTAGGCAATCACTTAATCTCTCTCTCTGGGTCTCAGTTTGTTTACATATAAGAAAATACTTAAATAGGAGAACGAAAAAAGCAATATGAACTAAGATACTCATCGGAACATTAAATATAAAGGTGAAAAATTAGGAACAACTTCCAAAGTGTCAAAATAATAATATTTGACTTGATTTGAATTATAATAAAAACAACTATAATGTGTGCAGCATATTACATTACAAAATACTTATGAGTACATTGTCTAATTTGTAAGCAGAATCATAAAAAAGTAATCATAAAAAAGTAGACCTATTTACGATTTTTATTTACTTTTATTTTGCAGATGAGGAAACTAAGGTTCAAATAATTATCATCTATAAGTGACTTTTATATGGTTATACAGGTAGTATGTAACATAGCAATTACTTAGACCCAGCATAGTAGAATGTAACAATCACAAAGTTTGGAGTCAGTCAGGTTTGGTTTTGCATATTAGCTATACTACCATCTATCATTATATTTTTGAAACTTGTTAATTCACATAAGATTCAGTTTTCTCATCAGCAAAACAGGATGGATAGGTGTGTGATTAAACAGGAGAACGTATGTAGAATATATAACCTAGCATGTAGCTGTAATAATAAACCTTAGTTCCCTTTTCCTTCTCTTTTAATGTTGAATTAAATACCATGGTACTTATGCTATCACTGGAACTAGTTACCAAATAATTCTACTTTCTCTTAGTCTGCCTCATCTGGGGTGGTGTTTTCTACCACCAACTTTATTAATATTCCCTGACCTAGGGCCACTCATACACAACAGACAGAGAGAAACAATAGCCTTTCCTCTAGCATCAGAGTCCACTGGTCTCATTCCATCTGACTCTGACTTGTGGATTTTTTGCTTGCCTCTTCAAATCTATGGCACCTGTTGACTCCTTAGTTGAGTTCCTTAGTGTCAGAAAACAACATGAATGTTTCTACGTTTCCTCATGTTCAGGATTTTCTGAGAAATCTGGGTTAAAAGATGAGTGAATAGCAAACAAAACTTGGAAGTTAAAGACAATAAATTACCTAGGAGAGATTTACAAGTTTCTCTTCCCTGGAGCCATTTGTTCACATTCCAAAGGGTTGTAACACCCTAGGGACCTTCCCCTTCTCTTCTCAGAGAAGATTTGTTTACATTAGAGAGCAAAAGTTTTCTTCTTCTCTCAGGAGAGAAGAAAAGCCAGCTGTGCAGCTGCTCCTATATGAGCTCCAAGATTCATAATTTCGAGGTTCCTCCCCTCTGCTACAGACCCTCCATTCCCTTCATATGTACCTTTACTATGTTACCCTGAAGGAGAAGTGGAGCATGAAGAACTAGCACTAAGACAGCCTACAAGGAAATCATCAGTCTACCTCTGATCTATAAACCATCTGTTTATTGTAAGGATAAAATAAATATGTGTAAATATAAAATATTATATCCTAGACTTGATTTCTTATCTGCAGAAGTCTGAAATATCTTTCAGCCCTCTTCCTGCTCAGATGAACTTGGGTCATTATCATCTATAAAATCATTTCAAATGAATGCATAGGAAACTTTACTTTGATAGTAGCTCCAACCTTGACCAGACAGTATTGAATTTTAAAAAAAAATCTGTTTATCTCAAGAACCAGAGTAAGGACAATAAACTGAATCCTAAATTGTTATCTAAAGAGGATGGAGAAAGTACAAGTTGGAGAAAAGCAAAGAATGAGAGAGACCTACCAAATTCACCAGCCACTATTAGGCATAATATCACAACATAGCACTTAACTGTTTCAACTATTTAGGAATGCATAAGAATCTCTCGGGCCATCTATTTATTCCTTTGCCAGAGCAAAGAAATTTCCAACAAGATGATGACTTCAATAACAGAAGAGTTGGAAAGAGCATGAGAATGATCCTTCTTACCCTCCTGTACTTGCATTCTGCCAAGATGTTGGACACAAAAATGCCTCCTCAACCCAACTGCAATAAAAATCTTCAGGTTTTGGCAGCTAACTTTTCTTGCATGTCTGTTTTATAATGACCTTTGTAAGCCAAAACTATCTTCATTCGGAAGCACATAGGAAGTCAATCTCAGTAGAGTTTAGTCAGAGACTATTGTGAGACTGTCAAAGTGCCCTGGATCCAAGTCACCACAAGATTAGTTGAGTCAATACAAATGAGCCACATCAGCAAGAATATCAGTGAGTGAAACTTAAGCCAACCTGTAACTGATTCACTTCTCTTGACTCTGATGAGTTCAAGTTCCCAACACAGTTTTACCCTCAAACTTTAGATATCTAGTGCCCCTCAGAACAATTCTTGGCTATTCTTTTGTATAAAGCCTAAAGGGACCTGCTACCCAGCTGTATTGTTACTTTCCACATCCAAAGCACAACCTGTTGCCCTGCTGGCATCTCTATGCAATCTACTCTGCCTGATCCCACTTCTTACTGCTGAATCAAATTCATTCAGCATCTGCAAATGTGAAAGTTTTGAAAACCTGGTTTCTCTTATCATCTCAAAGGCAGCTTTATTCTATGTCTTTGGACAAGTCAGTCAATCATTCTGATTTTTGTTCTTTTAAAACAGAAGTAGCCAGCATGGATTGTCAGCACATAGCTATCCATGTTTCCAGGAATGGTGTTCAGTAAATTATGAAACCCTCTGGAAGGGTTAGTTTATACAAAACAGGCACATTCCAACCTTGGAGAGGTTAATCCCTTCATAAAGTAGCATAAAAATACTGAGACTCTACGTTTAAAGAGGATAGAATCTGACTCTAGCTAGATCGTTCTGCCCTAAACCTCAGCCAATGTCATAAGCCAAAAAAACCTTAATAATTAAATGCATTTGGATAAGACAATGACAAAACCAACTTCCTGAATGACAGAAATTATATCTGCCCCCTATGGTTTTTCTCTGTTTGCATGATGGCATAAAAACTAGCAGGGAAAAACTATTTTATGGAGTAATTGACCATTATGCTAATATATTATCCTCACTATTTTTCACTTTCTGAGTAGCAATAGAAGAGATCAGTGCTCTGCCATTCTGAAGCACCAATCCGGCTGAAAATATTAATAAATCTAATTTACTAGAAGAGGCTTTTGGATGACAGAAATGATCATTTCCGCCCATGGAGTTAAGCAGTTTGGTTGCAGTGAGGATAGGCTGATTGTTTTTATCTTATCTGATTCTGCCATCATTGTAGAGTCAGCTTCTGCTGGGGGCCTGGCCTCCTGGGAAAGTGACCTCTTCCCTCTGAAGCTGCTAAATCACAGAAGCCTGTGGGCCCCACCCTAGAAAGAACATCTCGGCAGATTTTACTCTTTACTGGGTGAGAAACCACAGACAATAGCTCAAATTGGTAATGATCATGATCTCTCCTCTGTAAGTCACACATCTACCAATTCCTGAACCCAGCTTTGGTGATGAGGCCAGCTTTGCTTTTAAAGCCGACAGCACTGAGATAATCCCATTTGCTTATATCAATATTAGAAGAGCATTTCATGTTTCAGCAAAGTGCAAGACTCTTTTATCGGCAGTTTTATAAGCCTGGAATTCCCTTCCCACCCAGAATGGCCAGTTAATATACCAGGGCTAAATTTTTGGAGAATTACTCTACCATATGGAAGTAGCAAATGAAGAACATAAAAAGCAGAAAAAGCTAAGCCCTGGTGTATAGTGGTCTCAAATTCACTCATTATTCATATGAATGTAAGAAACACAGGGAACAGGAGAAGGTCAGCAGGGTCCGTGGAGGCCATTCCCTTCCAATAAGCTCTTTTTATTTTCTTTCCTATGGCAGCATCTAATTGCTTCTGTGCTGCTTACAGTTGGGTCTGGGATTCCATTTTAAATATTTGTTATTCTCAAGGAAAAAAAAGTTTCTGCTGTCTGTTCTGTATTTTGGTTTTTGAGTTTCAAATACTATTCGAGTTGTTTGCAGACAAGTTCCCAAGCAGAGGTGGGTGGCTGATGTGCCTCAGTTCAGCTTCCCAGGAGGCTCTTTTCCTTTCTGAGAGAGAGAACTAGCTACTTTTAACCCCAAGATTTGTTTATCATTTTCCATGGGGGAATGTGCTACTAGAAAATGGTGGCAAATAAGGGCAGTCACATGGGATAGATATTTTTTAAAAAGAAAACATGTTCCCTGGTTCTCAGGGAAATAGAAAGGTAGAAAAGACCATCACCTACATCAAATAATTAAAGCTTTTTCTTTCTTTCCTTTTTATTTCTTTCCTCCTTCCTTCCCTCTTTCATCCTCTCTCTCTCTCTCTCTCTCTCTCTCTCTCTCCCTTTTCTTTTGGTTCTTTAATATCCAGAGCCCACTGGAATAAAGGTATCTGCCTGGAGGTCTATATTTTACCCTGATCTTCCTTATTCTGAGGACTTTCCCAATCTCTTCAGACTAGCTATTGGCCCTAACTTACATACAATTTCAGAGATCTGGGAACCTAACCACAGTCAACTTCTTGACACCAAACCTTTCAGTGCCCACAGACAACCAAATGAGCAGTTGCTGAAACTAGAGAAATGAGAAGAATAAAATTTGTACTCACTCTCAAGTAATTTGTAGCTTTGCTAAAAAGGCAAATGCATATGAAACAACTAATCAAAAATACATGGCAGAATATTTACATTTTGTGAATAAACTCTGAATTAACCAGTGCCAGGCAAATTTAAGTCCAGGTTTTCAAGTTTTACAAATAACAACTAGAAAGTGTTACAGGGTCTTTGTAACACTCCTTTCTACACTTAAGGATTTTTATGCTAGTTACATCGGTCCTTAGAAAATGGCTAAGAGTCCCCACATTATTTTTTTTTTTTGTCTAGTGAATGAAATTACTAACACCCTGAATATCATAATTTTCTTCCTTTAATTTTTAAGATTCCTTGGGGCTTCACATCCTGGTATATGCAAGGCAATTCTGTTATCAAACAAAAGGAGTTTTTCTTTTATTTTTTGTTTCAGTATATCAAGTAATAAAATAATGTATTTGGGCTAGAGTTCTCTCCTTTCTGAGACTGAACATTAATCATCCATTGAGCTGATCTGTTCTTCCTCAAAGCAAGGTTTGGTCTATTGAAAGCACTAGTCTCACACATGAGGGCTAGACAACTTTTGACCATTATGGGCTGCCTGCAAAACAGGATGGAGTTTTCAAAGGGTGCTATTCATTACCTCACAAATCCTACAGTATGTCTGCCTGGGGTTTATTAGTTCAGTGAAATTTTGATAGATTTTAAAATATATATAAATAACTGTAGTAAAAATCTTGCACAGCTTTCACCCACATATGAACTGAAGAAACTAATAGGCACAAGTGCTGTGAACACAAACACACCCAACTGGCTTTGTTTGGTGGGATGATGATTTCACTCTTGGAAGCCCTGCTACTCTTGGAAATGCTTTATTTTTTCTACTAATATAATAATTTTACATTCAAAAAGGTAAAGGAGAATGGTTTCTCATTGACTTATGCCTCTATAAATATCTATAAAAAAGAAAACGAGTTTAGGTTAGATATAAAGCATATCAACCTCAGTCGAAGCAAAGTAGATTTGTTAATATTCTGATGAATTTTATCCTAATAACCTTGATCACACAAAGAAGGCCAAGTACTATCTATTGACCCCATCTTCTCAGACAGTCAAGGTATTAGAAAAAGAAAGACAGGTAAAAGAAACTTAAAAGTAACAAGAAGAAATGAAATGGAAGAGTGAATGGCAGAAAAATTAAGTGAAGTGAGAAATAAGAAAGTTCTACCTATGTTAAGAGCTGATAGTTTCCTAGATTCAGGCTATTAAATGCCCTGGATTTGGGGACAGGAATGAGTCGTAGAAATTATCTTACCTTCTAAGACCTTGTGGCCCATTCAGGATGAAACTTATCTCTAAGTTGTTAGTACTATAAGAAACCTCAGAGAATTTCCAGTTCAATACTCACATTTTTCAAAAGAAGAAATTATGACTCAGAAAAGTAAAGTAGTATTTCAAAAGTCTTTCAGCTGATCAGTATGATAACTGAGCATAAAACACAGATCTATTTCCTAATCCATTCTTATTTCCACTAGACATCTTTCTTCATGTTTGGTCAGCCCTTATGAAGTCTCATCATTTTGTGTATACCCTTTTCTCTCTACTCTCTACTCCACCACACGCACGCACACACACACACACGCACACACACACGCACGCACGCACGCACATATGCACACACTTGTGCTATATGCTTGTAAATATGCACTCTTCATCAGTTAGAATAGGTTGGTAAGAAATAGTAAGGAATATATGCTGACAACCATTTGCTTGCAAATTGAATGCAAATACTGTGTATGACAATGTGGCACTCCCAGCTATTACACGTCTGAATGTGACCTTTGAGAAACTCCTGAAGAAATTCACGACATTTTATCTTCCTGAATACACCAAATCATTGCACAACAGAAATCTAGTTCTGTGAGCCCACCACGTGGGGAAGCAAGAAGCTGTGGGGCCGGTGCCACTTCCCGGTGGATTCATTTTTTGAAGCAATCCTGCTGCCATCACTCTGGCTGGGAAATAGACATTTTTTTGTTACAATGTTTTGATTCAATGTGCTTCTTCCATGCCACATAATAGATATATAAACTCTTCCACTTCAAACACTTTACCTCTTGGACACTAATCCCCCTACATCATACCCACCCTCCCATCTATTCACTCCACATACACTCCACCCTTTATTTCTACCCCCTGCTTAAGAGCAAACCTCATTAACTTACCATAAAAGACCAAAGTCAAACAGTGAAAACACTTTCACTCTAAATTTTCTTGAAGGTTTATGTGATGCAATGTGCTCTCCTTTATATAAACAACGCTATCACTAATAAACCACAAGAAGAACTTAAACTTTAAGGTGTTTTCTCAGAAGTAAAGATGGAATTACCTGACTGAAACTAGATGTGTGACATAGTGGAGATCAGGTAGAATGGTGTCTATCCTTAGAAATAAAATATTTAATAATGGAAGAGCAAAAATCCAGGTCAAGAATTATAAAGATATTAATGACTGCTATCTAAAAGAGAAAACCTCAGTTTAAGAAAATAAGGACTTTATTTTATTTTAAAGATGTGGAGTACTATTCAGGATTGGATATACAAGTGATCATTGTACAGGTAAAGTTTGAACCTCCCTTTGGTCCTCACCTCACCTTGTTTGAGATCAGATACCCTTATTGATGTTATGTCCTCCTCCCTCCCCTGGCAGTTTCTGGCCACTCCCAAACCCTAATAAAGATACTTGAACATGCATGGTTATTGCAAAGAAGGATTTTCTGATGAAATAGATAACCATACTCTCCCTGTTATTTAAACAGAAGTTGAATGACAAACTATTCATATTCCTAGCAGGAATTCATCAGAGAATGACTGGATCAGAGACCTCTGAATCCCTTCCAACTCTCTATATAGAGGATGATGGAAACTCCTCTAATGTTCAGTTGAAAACAGGGAAACATTATATAGGTTTGGAAAGAATTAACCTAACTGATCAGCACAGGGATTAAAAAATTGATTCATCTGTAGCATGTTCCAACCAACTGTGGAAGTAATTCTGTAGCTCAGTGCATATTGTAACTAATAAAGCCTTCAAAGACTTTCTATAAAGATTAGATAATAATTTTTTATAAATATCACAACAAAAATGTATTTGTTTTTTCAATTGTATGAGTATACTTAGGGTTTTTTTCCTTAAGTAGTAGAAATAGTAATTTTTAACATAAAATTAGGAAAACAATATTTCCTGTTTCATAGAAAGTATGAAGTTTGTATGAAATAATGTGTGAAAACTGCTAGATAGATCACCTAGTATAGTGAGTAATCAATAAGCATTGCCTATTTAAATTATTTACAGTCACTATTGATTTTTTCAACAAACCATGTCTTAATAGATATTGACTTGGTATAACCCACACTAGGTCAGAAGTATCCTCATCCCAAATGTCCAGAGTTACACAGTGTGATCTGCATTATAGTGCAGAGCCTACAATACTGAACACAGTTATCATGAAGGTATTGAATACTTATGCATATAGCATGCAGGTATCAGTACCTATTGGCATAACCTAGTAAGTATAACCTTAGGAGGAAGCCTTAACAAAAGCAATCACTCAAAAGGTTACACTTTTTAGAGAGTAATAAAACCTGATTAGGTGAAATAAGTGGGGCAAATAGAAAGAACTGGGGCAAGAGAGACTTTGTGCATAAATTTTTGTGTGTGACTAATTTAGTGAGTTAATGTTTCCTTGCAATTTGTGGTGTTTTCCAACTGGCTTGAAAAAATAGAGAATTTAGGGCCAAAACATTTGGTGCATTTCCTAATGAAAGAAATTAAACAATAGCTTTTCTGGCTTTTTGTAACCAAAGACATCTGAGTTGAACTCCAGAAAGAGAAGCAGCTATCACCCTCTTCCATATTTATGGATCTATATTCTCAGAGTAGGGGGAGAACCCCCAAAGTCCAGTGTTACTGCTTTTTCTCATCTCCATGCCAGAACAAAAAGAGCACCATACACTGAGAGCAATTCTTAAAAAGTGGCTTCTGAAAAGCAATCAATGGGCACTTTTTACCCACAAAAGCACAGAAGACACAAGTTGCCAAAAAGTAAATGCCCAACTGTCCAATCCTGAACACAGGACCAAAGAACAGGAAAGCTTAGATACTTAGAAGACTCTGGACTCGACTCCAGCTCATTGGATGACATAAACCAATTTGAGATAAACACACTTAACTGCTCATCTATTGGAGGTCTTCATTCCAGGAGCTAGCCTTGCAGTGACCATCTGTGTTTTTTCAGCTGAAGTCTATACACACACACACACACACACACACACACACACAGAGAGAGAGAGAGAGAGAGAGAGAGAGAGAGAGAGAGAAGTTGCAATTCCAAATTCCAGCTGTTCCTTGACATTCATTTATTTTTTATTTTTTAAAGATGAGGTCTTATTATGTTGCCTGACTGGGTCTCAAACTCCTAGCCTCAAGCTATCTTCCCTCCTCAGCCTCCTGAAATGCTAGAATTACAGGTGTGAGCCACTGTGCCTGGCCCTGGATATTAATTTTTTAGGAACTGTCTGGGATGTCCAGTTGAGGTATTCTTAGGCACAGAAAAGTTAAAATGGTCTCCACCTACATCCACTTTTCAGGTCACAAATTCCAATGGATAATTACCCAGAACAAAAACTACCTACAGAACACATAATAATAATTTCTCTTCTAGTATAAACTTATCCAAACTAAAACCACAGAGCAGATGGCAACTTTTCTGTGGCACATCCTTTGAACAAGATACTGGAATGTCTTTGGAGTCTCAACATTTTAATGTAATGATGGCATCAGGTCTCTGGAAGGCAGAATTCTGAGATTGTCCCCAAGGTTTCTGATCCCCAGTATACATGCGCTATATAAGCTCCTTCTCCTGAGAATGGGCAGATTCCTGTGAATATGATGGGATAGTCACTCCCTTGATTAGATTACATTCTATAAGATTCCATTGTAAAAGACCTCTTCTACTGGTTGTGAAGAAGTTGCCATGCATGAGAAGGCCATGTGTTTAGGACCTGAGGGTGGCCTCTAGTCATTGACAACTTCTGGATGAGGGCAAGCAAGAAAACGGGACCTCATTTCCTATAACCACAAGAAACTGAATTCTACCAACAATATGAATGAGCTTGGAAGAGAGCCCTGAGGTCCAGGTAAGAACACAACCCGGCACTGCACTCTAGCCTGGGCCACAGAGCAAATCTTTAAAAGAAAATTAAAAAATTATAAAATAAAGCAGAGGATAAAGCCATTTAAAAAATTAATACAATTAATAAAAATAAAAACAAACAACCCAGTTGACACTTGGATTTCAGCCTTATAAGACCCTGAACAAAGAATTCAGTCAAACCATATGTAGAATCTTGACCCAAGGAAATTATGAAATAATAAACATATATTGTTTTAAGCCACTATTTTGTAGTAACTTGTTATGCAGTAAAGAAACTCTAATACATATTCCCAGCTGAGTGGTTATATGTCCTCATGTACCAGCTGTGTGACCTCAAGCAGGTTAAATGACTCATCTGAGTCTCATCTTTATCATCCCCAGAAATTTGGATTTTAAACATATCTGTTCAATTGTTATCATATGTTTGAGTGTGAATGAAAAGAGATTATTTGTGAAAGTGTTTTGAAACTTTAGAGCATAAATCAAGTAATTGGTAATAGTAAGTAAAATCTTGGAGACCAGTGGAAATCCAAGGGTCTTTGAGGACTAAAGGAAGGACCTTAGTCTTTGGCTTTTTTCAAGGTGAAATTATAAGAGCTTCTGCTTCCCTGACCTGTCTTTAAAGCAAATGCCAGAGAAGGCTTGGGTTTGTACAACAGAAAGTATAAACATGGAGAAGACTCCCTACTCCATGGAAAACTTGGCAGAGCCTCGCTCTGCAAATGATCTTCCTATTTACACTGTGTACATTTACAGTGCTACATGCTAGACACTATAGATGCAAACAAAACCTTTTCAAGCCGTTAAAAGTCCCTAGGGAGACACAGATAAGAGATGAACAATTATCAGACAGTGTAAAAATGTTATGCTAGATGGTAGCAGACGGTTGAGTGAGCACAGCAAGCAGAAGCACCTGCTCCTCATGATGTGAGAAAGGGTCCCAGAGGAAGGTAGGCTTGAGTTGCTTACTTAAAGGACAATTAGGGGGTCATTAAACAGATGAGATGGGCAATCGCTGAGGAAAAGGTAGTTCATGGGAAACAGTTGTATTAAAAATCCAGAGGCTTAAAAATGACCCTTTTAGGGGACAAGCACATTAGTGCCATCTAGCTTTATAAAAGAGAACAGGGAGGTATATGACGAAATCAGAGTTGGCAGTTGGGGAAAAGTCAGAGCATGAAGGACCTTATATGCTTTGCTGAAGAGTTTGATATTTATTCTGAAGATGATACGGAATCACTGATGGTTTTTAAATTGATAGGGGCATTGTAAAATGTTGATTTGGGCAGCAGTGTGGGTAATGAATCAGAATGAGGAAAGAATTCAACTTTAAGGTAATTTGAGTAAGCTACTTAAGAAACGATAAAGACAACAGCAGAGCATATGAAAACAGGGATGAATTTAAGAGCCAGAAGGAAGGAAGAGCCAGAAGGAAGGTGGGACAAGCAGGATTTAGTTGGCCAGATTTTACCTGGGAGAGAAAGAGGGTGAATCCAAGGTTTCTAGTATGAGAACTGCATAATTGTAAGATTCATGAGTACTCCAGTTCTCATCCTGATAGAGACAGGATTTAAGTGAGGACATCAGGAGCTTCCCAAAGCTGATCAGAAAGTAGGACAAAAAAATTATTCATACAGGCAGACAATTTATGTCCTGGATCCACTGAAGCAAACATTACCCAGAGATTTTTTGTTCTCACTAATAAAAGAGTGACTTGGACAACAAAAGTCCCGTCTGAGGCTAGAACAAGGCAATAGTTCTGGATCTCCAGATGCCCTGAATGCCTGAGCACATTAGATATTCAATAAGTGTATCATAGACAATTTTTAAATGGGTAAGACCTCATCTTGCTACAACTAAACAATAAATATTTAGAAGGCAGAATCAGGTATTTGTTGAGTGACCAGCTTATTGGTCATTGAATTGAAGGTAACTGTGACCGAGTTCAGCACATACACACACTTTTTAAAAAGAAAGTATAGAGTGTCTCAGATAACAAAAGAAATGTTAGTCTTCAGAAGTTACTCTTGTAGTAAAGGAGGTGAGAGAGTAGTAAGAGCTCAGAAGGCTTGTCAAAATTTTTTTATTCCGTTTTTAGAACCACATCATTCAAAATGATGTTTTCAATTATTTCTGCCTTTAAATTGAATTTTGCCTGAAAATAAATACACCACACAACTTTTAGTGCGAACACCCTGTAAAAGGCACTGAGAATGTGGAACCGATTTCTAGATGGTGCACTAAGCCTTGAATTTGCCAAATCACACCACTCCTTTTAAAATATATCTCCAGCTGTTTATCTGCAAGGGAACACTGCTTCATTCTTACTGATCTTCCTCCAACTCACCAGCACTAACCCAATTCCACCTTTCTCTATGTTCACTGTTGTGGCTTTTGCATTTATCTCTTCCCATGTCTGTGTTTTTGACTAAATATTTAGCATCTCTTCTATCTCTATTAGATTGGGCCCAACCTCATTCTTTACTAAGTGCCCCCAAAAGCATGACATGAGCCTCTAATTATAGCTCATCAGCTGTTCCTTGTTTATCATTATTCAAGCAATAAACAAACTGCATAACTGCAATAAAAAAGATGTTTACTATTTTAACTTTCTTCTTTGCCTGTCACCTAGAAGTTGATGACTGCCTTCTCCACCCCCACCCCCCACCCTCGTTCATTTTTCTCCATTATAGTAGGGCAAAAGTGGCACAGTGACAGAAATCTTCTTAGATTTGGAGCAACAGAGTTTTGGTTTCCACAAAAGCGGGTGAACTCAGCATGGTGAGGGCTACATGCTGTGCATGCTGGCTCAGCAGCAGAGACAGCAGGGCAGCCAGAATGGGGACTGAGGGGAAGCCCTGCAGCACCTACCAGTAGGTAACCCTAAAGGATAAGGATAAATACAGGAGAAAGAACATCTTGGTTAGTACCTGCAAGAGTCAGATCTAAGACAGACTCAGATTTCAGGAAATAGTTAATGCAATTAGAGTTCAATGCAATTAAAGAGCAATATCTGGTGCCCCTCACATTTAACATGGTTTCCAGATCATTTTGGTTGATGGAATTAATACAGGGAACAATACAGGGAGCTCATCTCTACTCTGTGCCACTCTGGGAACTGTGCAACCAAGAATAACTAGGATTTTGTCTTTGCATAGTAGATGAGGAAGCAAAGGCTATGGTCTCTAGCAAAAAAGCCCGTCTGTGATTTTTCTCCCTTTGTTATAGTAATCCTATTTTCATCAGACTCAATACAAACTAGCCTGCAAGTCTTGCTCCCAAATCACCACCTGATTTTACTTTCAGATAGAATTCTATATTATTTATCCCACTTGCTAATTTGCCACCGAAGTTTACCTAGAGGATTTATTTATTCAACAAGCAGTAGAATGACTTTGGGGGACAGGAAGGGGGTAGTTAGAAAGAAGAATGCAAGTCATCAACTTGTGCTCTGCCCACAAGATACATAAATGATTTGACTGTTTCCCACTTGGACTCACTGGCAGTTTATGATCAATCACTCTCCTTCTGCCTGATATTCAAAAACATGTAAACATGCGATATGTTCTGGTATGTTTTCTAGGATTCAGTAATCTCTCTTTCCAAATGTTTCCTTTTTAGGTGGTTTTTCACAGCTTTGGAAATTCAGCACTACCTGGTTTCAGACGACTTGGACTCTCCTTTATGAACCTTTTCTCCATTGCTAGACAAGGAGAGGCCATGCTGGAAAGCTCAGCTTACATAACCTCATTTGACAAATATGATACTTGCCAAAAACCTGACATTTCACAATACAAACTTTTTATGAAGCAGCTTTATGTTTCAAACACAATACAGTATTCAAAGAGTATGTGATCATCCAACCACCTCCCCACATCCCAAGGGTTCAGTGAAAAATATATGGGGAAGAAACAAAACTCTTTCACATAATGGTTTCGAACCCACTGTTCTACCTTTGATTTCTTTCTTTTTCCCTTCTGTGTTCTCTGAGGTGGCCAAACTAATACCCTTGGAGATTCACTCAACCTCCACTCTCAGGAGCTAGGGGAAAGCCCCTTCTCTGATCTGAGGATGAATATACTGAAAGTCCTCTCTGAGACAGCAGTATTGTGACACACAGTCATTATCTCAAATAAGATAATGAATGAGAAAATGCTTTGTAAACCATAAAATTTTACATTTTAGTGAATGTTTTATTACTGTTAATAATGTATTTATTAGTATTGTTACTACTGCTAATAAAATGAATCACCAAGCTTTCTGCTCCAGAGTTCCAATTTAGGCTACCATACAAAGATATGGTATGAGAAGCTACAGGAAAAACAGGGAAGATATTATCCATCACTGTTTTAGTCTCCTGAAAGGGTGGTTCTGTTTACAAGAGCCCATCAGGACCTTAGCTAACTCTAAAAGTAAGTTGTCACTGTTGAAATTTTCCCTCCTTGTCCTTGATAACACAACCACGTATCCATACTGTGAAAGGAGGCTTTTGCATTGAGATCTTTAATAATCCTACTGAGATTATCTCTCTGAACTTGAAAGGCTTACTTCCCCCACCCACTTCCCCACCCCCTCCCCAAGGCCTTTTCTCAGCCCCCTACCCCTAAAGTTTCCCAGTCATCACCTCATAACTTGGAATCACCCAAAGAGAAAAAAAGAAAAAGAAAAAAGATTACGATTCAAGTGAAAATCTGAGTAAGCAAACGTATTTGGCACTCAGAGCCATGGAAAGTTGAGTTTGAAGCCAGAGTTGGTTACCCGACTCTGCCCATAATTCTACACAGACAGTTACATGCAGTGATCGTGGTGGGTTCAGGCGAGTGTAATGGGAAGTACTCTAGAATTTTTACTTTTGAGTATTTTTCAATAAATAAGTCCATCTAAGCTCCAGTAGAAAAGACTGCCAACTACTTTCTCAACCAGGACTTTAAAAAGAAAGAAACAAAAAAAGGGTACTTTATAATGATCAAAGATAAACTAAAATATTAGTCTGGAAGAAATACAATTTCAGGTTTAGAAGTTGGTTTTATGAGGAAGATAATCCTCCCTTATTTTTTCCAGGCCCATAAATGCAATTTTTATTTTATTTTTTCCCTAGCCTAGGGTTGCTATGAAGATTGAACATGAGGAAGATTATTTCATTTATTTTCCAGGGGGTACTTGGCAATAACATTTTGCAGACCCACCTTGTGCTGTTTAGGACCAGAGCTTGGAAACGCCCTGCCAGCTGCTGCTTGTCAGTGGATCTCATCTTCTACTTTTACAGTTTAATGAAAACCCAGCCCTTCTCTATCTGGGGACAATCTGTGAGTTTGGTCAGTGTCTGCCATAGTGTGTCTTATGCTCATTATCAACAATTAACACAAAGAACAGATAGGATCTGTATCAGCCTTAGGGAAAGACCAATTTTTTTTTTACAATGGCAATTAAAATATAAAACTTGATACCAAACCACTCATATTAAAGTCACAGATCGTTCTGAAATATGTTCAATACAAACAATGAACCTGGTTTATAACATTCTACTCAAACCTCTCCTTTAAGCTTCAGAGGGTCCAATAAGTTACCATTCCAGAACAGGAAGAGGGAAACCACACAGGTGTTCAGTTTCACTTGGGCACCCCCCTGCAGGAGGAGAGCCAATTCATGAAATTTTTTAAATATTGGACCACATTTTTTTATTTCACCTAAAAACAGCTTTATTGAGTTTCATGGCAAATATGTAAAGCCATACAATTTAGATGTTCTACCCTATTGACTAGAAGAATGTCAATGAGAAAATTTATAGCACTGCTCAGTAACCTCTAAAATTTTCAAATATAGGCATAATTGAGTCATAGACATAGACAGGAAGGTAATCTTTTATCTTAAATTAAATCACCAACCTGAAGAGCTAGTCAGGCTCTACTTGACCTCATAGGAGAGAAGGTGTTTATCAATGCCCAAAATGTGTATACAGACATTCACCAAGGAACTTGTCCCACTACAGGAAACACAAACCAAAAACAAAACACAACAAAACAAAACTTTCTCATTGAATCGAGACAAGGAAGGGAATGGAGACAATGAAAATTTGACAGGACAACAAGCAAATGTATATTTTTAATTAATGTCCTTGGTAACAGAAGTGGGTTTGATTTCTATATAATGTAATGTGAGTGCTTTGTAATTAGCCAGTCCTGAGTTTGGGACCCAGTTCTGCACTGACTAACGTTGTAACATTGCCAGCATAACTTTGGACAAGTTACCTAATCACTCGAACCAGTTTCTTTATCTGTAAAATGTGGATAATGACAGTTCCCATCCCATAGACCTGTTGGGATTAAATGAGTTAATAGATATCAATTTCAGCAGGATCTGGCACATTGTAATCATTCAATAAATGCTAGCTATCATTAATTTTCCTCAACTTTCTTAATAAATGCTAGCTATTAATTTCTCTTGCTGTATCTTGATTTTTCTCAAGACGTTATTAGCCCTGGCTATTGCTTAAAAGGGTCAATGAATGTATTTCCAAGAAAGAGGTAATCTCAAAACAATCAAGCAAATGGAGAAATACTGACCAAGGACCAGAGAATCCACTTGCTTACGCTGGAGACAGAGAGTTCATTTTTCTGGAGATCTAAAGTGAACTGGAGAAAGTTCAGGTGTGTTATAATTAGAATTATATTTGTTCTTTGTCACCAATTTCTGGCACAAAGTTCCTAATGCCCTTGGAATTTCCTAAGTGGTAGGAGTGTCTTTGCTACTCACAAGGAGCCCCTTTTGCTTCACACACAAAGACAGACGCTCCTGCACTCAGGACCCTTCTGGACCTCATCCTATATACCTTTTCATCTGGTTGTTAATCTATAGACTTTGTATTATCCTTTATAATAAACTGATAAATATAAGTAAATGTATTCCTGAGTTTTGTGCACCATTCTCATAAATTATCAAACTAAGAGGGCTCTCATGGAAAACACTGATTTACTCAGGGTCAGTCAGATGTACAAGTGGCCCAGACTTGCAACTGGCATTTCAAATGGGTGACAGTCTTGTGGGACTGAACCCTTAAATTTTAGGGTCTGCGCTAACTCCAAGTAATTAGTGTGAGTATTGAACTGAGTTGTAGGACACCTGGTTGGTGTCCAGATAGATGGAGAATTGCATGGTATGGAAAAAACCCACACACTTGGTTTCAGAGGTGTTATGAATAGAGGAATCATTTTCTCAGAGTGAAGCACAATGTTTTTATTTCCTATATTCATTTCTGGTCCTCTTTATGTCCATAAACAGAATCCAATGATTTGTTTCCCAACAGGGAAAGCAACTTGGTAAGCCAAAGCATTCAGAGAAAATTGCTGGAGGCCTGCAATTCCTATCCCAACCCTACCTGCCACCAAATAAGCATAGGTAGAGACTCTAAGCTGGCTTCCCACCTCTGCTAAAAGTGGCAGGTATGTAGTCAACCGCTGTATGTTCTGCTTTCTTGGAAGGGCCTTTCTAAGAACACAGGCAGGCTCTGAGACTTTTTGCTTAATGGAGAACCATGCTGCCAACAGATTTTGAGACCAATACTTCCAAGTTAGAATGGTTAACCAAACTGTCAAGGGAGGATTCTAGAATGAACACTAGAAAGATATTACAAGCATGAGCTTTTGAGGCAAACAGATCTGGCTTTAAATCCTAGATCATGTGGTCATTTATTAGCTTTATGATCTTAGACAAATTAGTTCATTTATTCTAGACTGTATCCCTATCTAAGGTGACAATTCATCCCAGTTTTCCTAGGACAATCCAAGTGTATACCAGTCATACCTTAGTAATTAATGAAAGCTGCCTTATCACTCTATAAGGGCCCCAGTTTGTACAATAAACTTCGTGGTTACCCCATTCTTCTGTAAAATGAAAATAATAGGCACCTCACAGCGTGGTTATAAAGGAAAATCATAATGTTTATTAATAGCTACCACAATACCTTGTACATACAAAGGGCTCAGTAAAAACTAGTTCCCTCTATACCTATTCACTCCAGAGCCAACATAGTAGCCGTTAGCCTCACAGAGCTAGTGAACATTTGAAATGTGGCTAGTTCACATTAAGACATACTATAAATGAAAAGCACAGTAGATTTTGGAAATTTAGCACAACAAAAGAGGAAAAATAGCTTATTAATAATTTTTATATTAACTACATGTCCAAATGATATAATTTTGGATATGCTATATTAAGATAAATAAAACATTATTAAAATTAATTGCATCCATTTATGTTTGTTTTTATCATGGCTACTTAAAAACTGTAACATTACATATGTAGCTTGCATTATATTTCTATTGGGCAGCACAGCTCTAGATGGTCTGTTTACATATTTGCTACCTCGCCCACCTCATCTTACCACCACCGCCCCACCCTACTCCATTCCCAAATTATTTCTTCTAAAACTCAAAGCAAGAATTGAGTATACTTTTATCATGTTTACCAACATGTTTTTAAACTTTTTCTGGATTTTTGAAGGTAAAAGGTCAACATACTAAGGGGCAAAATAGAATCAACCTTGATCATTGCTTTCAGGAGTGGTTTTTCCTTAGGGATAGAAACACTGACCTTGAATACATTAGGAAAGCTGAGGAGTCTGGGTCAACACTGGAAAGTGTCCATGTTGGCAAGAAAAAAGGAGCTTGGTTTGCCAGAAAAGATATTGCAATCTCTCCTTTGATCGGATTTGCTAATTCTTGTGAATGCTTGTGAAACACCTCAAGTCTCAAATCCAAATAATGTGAAGATCTAGGCCTTTGAACATACCATCAGTGTTGTCTCTTTAAAAAGAAGCACTTTTAGTTGATGAAAATTACTATCTTTCAGTCCCTCAAATATCTTTAAAAGGCATCAAGCAGCCTGACTCACAGATGCCCCTGGTATATGGGCTGAAGGGACTTAGGACAACAAAGTATAGAGCAAATTCACTCCAACACAGTAATTTAATTCACTCAATGTGCATGACACACAGACACAGCTAGTTAAAAAGCACAAATGTTCAATAAAAAATTAGCAAATTGGATATTTTAAAACATTTTAGTTAAATAGCCTACCTAACACAATCTTTTCAAATATACGATATTAAATAAATATATATTTGGTCTGGAAGGACCCAATTGACTGAAGTGGTTGTCCTGGCATCACATGTAGACACTTGTCAACTCTGCCATAAAGGCAAAAGAGAAACTGGCTTCCTAGCACAAACAAAAATGAGCTTTTGTTAATGTACTACATTTTTCTCATTTCAACCAGTTGTTTTAGTACTGTTCAGACATGAACATTTACATCACTCCTCAGAAGAGCACCATTTTTCCTGACAGCCCTATAGTTTAGAAGGAGGGCAATGACAGATGGTAAGAGAAGCATGTGTTAGATAAATCTAATATTTAATGTGTTCCATGAGATGGTTTGTGTCTGAGTTCCACCAGCTCTCATCAGTTAACTCTCCCATCCACTTACCCCACAATCAAATAATTCCCTTCTCTTTGATAATGAGCCAACACTGGGAGAAGCAATGGCTCGGAACAATAGCATCTGAGGTGGAAGAAAACACAGAGGCCTCTCACTTTCCCTCTCTAACCACAACAATTGGAAGAGACTTTGGCCTGAAAAATCTATCTGCTACTAAATGGTACCCAGATGGAAATCACAGCTGCTGTCTTATACCAGCTGTACCTATGCCCATCCATCTTCAGAACATGCCTCCGGCAGAGTAGAGAAATTGAGTTGACAGAGCAGTTAAAGAGCCTCTCTTTCCTTCTTCATACTTTTCCTTTTATCTTTTTTCCTTCAGTTTCAGAGCGTCTTGTTCTCACCTTCATGCTGTGGCAGTGCTGACAAAAGAAAACTGCAGCCTTGGAGAACCGCGGTGAGTAATAGCCCCAGGCTCTGAATACCTAATACCTATTGTATGTGTGTGGGAGGGAGAGCCAAAGGGGAAGGGGGGTAGAGAACTTGGTCAAATTGCCTGTGTAGAAATAGAACCTTTTGGTGAGGACCCTAAATGCATCCAGAGAGTATCTGAGTTTTGATACCTGTCCTCTAATTAAATCCAAGGATCTAATGTGCACAACTTTTAGGAATGCATTGTTCAAACAGATTTGATTCTTGCCCAGAGGCTTTTCAAGCCACTGACCACTTTGAACCTAATTAGAAAAAGCAGAGGACACTGGAGACATTTAATAAAAGGAATCCAGTTGCTGCTTCATCTTCATGACCTGGGATTTATAAGAGAATTTCTCTGGCTTTGTAGCAATGTAAAATAAATAGACATTAGATGATGACAGGGAAAACAAAATTGCTGCCAAAGCTAAAAAGAGCTTGGCAAAAGAAGAAAGAACTACTACATAGTCAGTCATTATTTACTGTACAAACCTTTTCATAAAGCATGGAAGAGAGATACATAGGAATAATGGGCCCTTGCTAAAAGATGAAAAGGGCTTTCTATAGCTTACATTATCCCCTGACGGAGGCACTGACGTGTCCCAGTTGTTACACAATCTTATTGTTCTATTCGGCCATTCAGAAAGCTGAATGAACCGCCTTGCTCTGAAACTTTTAAAGGCTGAAATAAACAGTCCACTCGTTTCCAAGGAAAAGAATAAAACTGTAATGGATGAAAATAACGAATTAATTTGTTAATCTTTGCAGACTGCCACGGTCCATTGCATATGCTCTAACCAGTTAATTATTCTTTAGCCTGTAATGCTAAAATGTATATATAAGTGCAGTTAACTAACCCACGAACTTCTAACAAAAAAAGCCAACTGTTCATTATTTAATTTAAAAGGAAGAAGGCTTTGCTTTTTGTTGCTAGTGGAGTTACTGAGATGTTAGTCAAACACCGTGACCTGAAAGTCTCATTTCATCACACCTTATTGAACTGGTTTGATGCTACATTATGTGTTCCTCTTTCCACTTCAGAAAGCTAAAATCATGAGACTTCTTTATCTAAGGTTGTGACTACCCAGTCCAATAACAGGAAATTATTTTAGATGTTAATAAAAGAAAATGTTTTTGTAAACTATTAAATGTTCATAGCTATAAAGCACTATAACTATAAACTTGGATGAAGGTACATTATTAATTAATGCTAATTAATAGCCTATTGTTCTATTAGATCACACTACAGTCATCAAAATTATGGATAGACTCATTCAGCCTTTTAAGTGTGTGTGGAGGGGGGAAGAGTTTGGTGGGATGGAGCAGAAAGTGGGAGTAAATGTGGTCCTACAACATTTCAAAAACTTGAAGAAAATCCTAAAATACATCCAGAAAAACTACAACAAGAAACCATTCTAACAAAAAAAAGAACATTTATCCCATGGGTTATACTGGTATCTTTCATGGTACCCAAAGCAGAGCAAATCCCCATTTAACTAAGGTGGTCAGAAAATGGCAGACTGATAACAACTCCCACCTTCTAAAGCAGTGTGGGTCCTATAAAGACAAAGTGAGTGCCCACATGACTCTATAGCTTTGTGATCACAGGGCACTTGTCCTCTCTGAGTGTCTTAGTCTGTTTGCTGTAGCAGGATTCTTGAAACTGGGTAATTTATAAGAAATAAAATTTGTTTCCTACAGTTTTGGAGGCTGCAAAGTTCAAGGTTAAGGAAATGCATCTGGTGAGACCCTTCTTGCTGGTGGGGACTCTCTGAATAGTCTCACAGTTTATCACACGGCAAAGGGGATGAGTGTACCCATGTGCTCACTCAGGACTCTCTTCCTCTTATAAACCACCAGTTCCTCTCCCATAATAACCAGTTAATTCATTAACCCATTAAACTATTAATCAATTCAGGAAGGCTCTGTCCAATGACCCAATGACCTCTTAAAGGCCTTACTTCCAAATACTGACTCACTGGAGACTAAGCTTCAACATGAGTTTTGGAGAAGAAATTTAAATCATAGCACTAGAATACCACTTTCTCTATAAGAAAATTGGGAATCTGACACCTCCTTACTCATAATGTTGCAACTGCAAAGATGAATTACCAAGATTATGGGAAGATGTTCCAAAAGATTTGAAGCCCCATATAAATATGAAATTCGATGCATTTCAATAAAGTCATTGTACACATAAACAATAGATTAACCATTTTCAAAGAACACAAAAATATTCAACACTATATCTTGAATAAAATGTAACATTTTCTGAGAGTTCCGAAAATATTTTAAGAAGTGGCAACACCTCCCTCTATTATAAACATACATTACAGAAATATTTCACTGAATTACATGTCAAAAATTAAAATTCTGATGACTTCCTGTATGTGATTGCTTGAAATATGGGTTACCAGTAGCTACTATAGTCTGTCTTTCAATTTTCTCATCATAAGTTGTATATGAAATATGATGCATCCATTAAAAACATCAGTTGATTTGGAGGATTTTTATCAGGTAATATTGGCTGCATAATATAAGAAGGGGATATGGGTTTGGGGAATATCAGAGATGCTGAAAATTGAAGAAAGATGCCTCTTCTTCAATACACTTTATTTCTATCTGTTGGAACATTGTCATAGTATACTGTTATCTGCTAGAAAATATTTGTTATAAAAATCTTGGGTAACCCCTTTGGGTCCCTTCCCACTGTGGAAGCTTTTCTGTACTCTTAATAAATCCTGCTTTCTCAAAATAAAATATAATATAAAATAATTTTTTAAAAATCTTCACTGTGATAACTAGAACCTCCATAAGCTGTGGTGCCCTTGTGCAGTGCAGAACTTTTCCAACCATGTATGGTGGTCCTGAGATGTTTAGTTTTACTCTTTTCTTCTTTATTTTCTATTATTACATTTACTAAAAAATGTATGAACTACCAATTTTAAAAACATCAAATGGAGAACATTTAAAAAATATATCACTAGACTTCAAAATGAATTTTAATGACAATCATAGGCTTAAACCCCTTCAAGCAGATTTCTGAATGTCTGAATATAGACATTGGCTCAGAAGCTATGATTTCTAGCTTGTTTTTTCTAAATACTTCCTGTGTGGTTTGGGCTTTATCACTTAGCCCCTTTCCTCCTTATGCCACTTATAAATTTTATAATTCTATTTTTATAAAGGAACATGATACCTAGGTGATAGATAAAATAGTCTGTTCATATTTCCTATTTATATACAATAGATCTACCAACTTTTATAGAAAAGTTTTGTAAGTTTAAAGTATTTCAGTATTTTAATTTTAATTAATCAACATCACATAAAATTATAAATGGATTTGAGGCTCTGATACAGGCAAAATAGTTTTCTCTATTCCTGTCTGTGTTGTCCAGCATCACCTCCAATGTTTTAAACAAGCATTAAATAGTATATTAGTATTAGAAGTCATCCAGATGTCCACTATTAGTTAATTGGTTAAGTTAATTAAGTTATATACTGGAATATTAGAAAGTCATTAAGATGATGAGGCAAATGTATATATTGCTTAGGAAAGAAATTAAGCTTTAAAAAAACAGTGCATAATATACTAGAAGGACAGATGGGTTGATACAAACATTTATCTATAGAGTAAAACTAGAATAACAAACACCACAATGTTTTGGTGATTCATGGATGGTTGGAATAGGGCTGATTTTCATTTTCATATTTATGCATTTCTGTATTTGCTGAACTTCGTATAATGATCATGAAATTTTTTATTGTTGTTGGAAAAGTATTGCTGGGAAAACTTCTGCCTCCCATAAACAAGTCTTTTGGAGTAGGGCACTCTCAACAAGAGAAATATTCAATACTTAAAAAACAAATGGCATAAACTATAGTCACATTGGTAGGCTTTTTAGACTTAGAATCTTGCTTTCTTTTTGTAAGCATTGAGATTGTTTTTTATAGGAGTTTTGTATTAGTTTAGGTCTTTAACCATTTCCCTCAGGATAATAGAATTGAAAGAAAGTAGTGTCTTGGCCTGTTGGTTTAGAATGGATAGATGGGACCCAAAGAAGCAGCAGAAGAAACAGTGAGAATTGCACACATTTTTTTCCTAGGTGATTGTGCCTAGCATTAATATGCTTCTCTATATGATCTCTTTATTTACATCTGTATCGACATCATATTCTATTATGTCCCCAACTCTGTTTTCAACTATGAAAGATAAAAGTGAGAAAGATTCAGTGCTGTCCTCAAGGAGATGACAATTCATTCTATGTCTTCACAATCTTGGAGTTCCAATCACAGATTGACATAGTCAAGGGAATTAGCCAAAGGACCAACTGTTTTCAAAATACTCACTTATTTCACTAAAATCAGTGAATGGTCTTTTTAAAAGTATAATTATGCTTTGTGGGGGAAGACAACCATTAGGACCACTGAAAATAAGTTACCCAATTTACAAACATCAATGACGAAAATCCTCTCACAGCACTGGGGAAAAAAATACATTTATTCTCAGATTGTAAATGAATGTGAAATGTGGTGTGTTCATGGCCATGAGGATGTTTCTCTGAAGACCTGCCAGTAAGCAGGCATAACCTTAGTGTCAGGAGAAAAGCAGACTGGAAAACATAGCAAGGAGTAGGGAGATCTTGGGAAGCTAATAGAAAGAGTTGTTTAATGTGTAAGCTGTTGTCTGTACATACAGAAGCATTCACATGGTCATGAACAAAGGGTAATTGCAGGGTGGTTTATTAATTGAAAATAATTGTTCTCTTCTTTGTAAAATGACTTGATATAGAAAAACCAAACACATGATAAAAGGACATGCACAGTCAGCAGAGAAACCTCAACTTTGAAAAATCTGCCAAGAAGGAGAAAGTTTAGAGTGGATTTGTTTTCTGGCTGCTTACAACAAATAAACCACCACGGGTTTCCCAAGGAACTCAATAATGAATCAATCTCTCTCTCCCTCTCTTTTTCTGTCTCCTTTTCCCACACTTCCTTCTCATATGTGCATTGGAGAATGGTGAGCAAGTACCCAAGGAATTATAATATTTTGGATCCTCTTTCTCATGAGGCAACTAACATCTCAAAATCAAAAAGAATTCCGCACATTCCTACCAAAGAACTAGTAGCTTACTACAAGACAAAATAAAAGTTAGATCTCTAGTTCACAAGGCACTGTTTTCCTGCTATTAAATATGGTCAGCATTCAATAATTGTGTTCATGAAGTAAATATGTGGACATAGTGCAGAGTATAATTTCTTACCTGTTTTATTCCTAGGCTCAGCATCAGATTATTAACTTACACATTTAACAATGTAGCTACATTGGATGGACCTAGTTGACTATATTGAACAAATCCTATGTGGACAAATTTAAATTTGCTGCCAGGAACTACTGTAAAAAGGGTATGTCAAAATGTTCTCCAATGACGATAGATTGCTTTGAGCCTCCGAGATCTGAGCCTGAAGTATTTTTTATGATGATAATTAGGACCACAAAAACATCATTTTACCATGAGTATTTTGTCCCTGAACCAACACAGTGCCTGGACTCAGGAAAAAGCCACAAATACACACAGCACATGTGATGAGATTCAGTAGCTCCAAGTTTTCTCTCTTCTATACAGCTGTAATCTGTGCCTTGCTTGGTATGAGCTCAAGGCAATAAGATACTTTCTTAAGATACTATTTGTTCATAAACTAGTCTAGGTGTCCAAAGAAAAATTTTAATTACTTTTCTTCTTTATACCTGTTTCATGGGTCAGAGAAGGGAATGGTTAAAAACTAACATGGTTTGCCCTCTTAAGTGAACCAGTCCTCATTTTAAGAGACAGAATTGCAACCTAAAAGGAGGCAAAGACGAATGTGTTCTGGAAATGAAGCCCTGTCAAGAAAAAGGTCTTCTGTTCTTGATGTCTGAAAAACTTTACTGTAATGAAGATATTTTCCAATCAAATGTTTGAGATCCCTGGAAAATTCTTTCTGGGCTACATAACAGAACAACAAAAGAACATGATTTTGACTTCTGTGGTTCATTTGTCAGTCCAATGTTAGTTTTGATTTTTTTATCCTTGGAAATCTATAATCACAATCAATTGGACTTTCAGTGTAAGAGTCTCTTGACTATAGTGAGCAAGAAGGTAGATTTTTTACTTATGTATTTGATACTGCCCTTATAGTTACTTCCATTTTCTTCCTAGTGCTAGCAGAAGGGAAAATAAATTCTTTTATGGGAATTGTGGATCTGACTTGGTGGTTTTGAAAGGATGCAAGGGACTTGTGAGAAGCAAAAGGAAAGGGAAGATGGAATGAAGAACTGCAGCAAGATTGAGGGCACTGGGGAAGTCCCAACCCCAAACCAGCCTGAGAAATTCATCACAGCTGAGCCCAAATTTCCCTAAGTACTTTTCTTATGAAGTACTTTTCTTATGTGATATATGCCATTTTAATGAAAATATTACTTTATAAACCTCAACAGCAAAATATCCTCCTCTCCCTTTTAACCATAAATGGCATTCACTTTTGCTTAAAGGCATTTTTAAAACATTAAAACAAAAAGGAAAAGTCTCTCCAAACATTCACAAAATTGCAACTGTAAATCCTCTGATGCTGGAAACAAGGTTGAACAACTTGAGGAATCATTCCAACAGCTGTTTCCATACATGAGCTGTTAAGGAGAGAATCTCACGGTGTCACTTAAGCAGCTGTCATATTGAGGAAAAGTGAATGTACCCATTGATGTAATGCTCCTGGGAGGCGGGAGGAGTCATGGTTTCTTTGAGAAGAGAGGGGAGAAGGGTCAGAGAGGTATGGCTCTAATCTGTGAACAGTGGTTGAATTGTTTGTAATGTTGATCCAGGATCCTACAAAGACCCCATTATCCCTATTCTCCAAGTCGATTGTACACCTGACAAATGGTAATGGCAACATTACCAGACCTGAGAGAGTTCCGTAGCTCTAATGTGTGCTAGTATTAAGTTTAATATCCTCCCTTCATGTCTCTCCCTCTCTTCTCTTTCTGTGTGTCTCTTTCTTTCTCCCTCTCTCTCTCTTCCTCCTCCCCTCTCCCCCATTTTGATTGCTGCCTGCTGTTTAAGCAAAGCCCTGAGTTTCCTGACAGTTGATGCCCAGGTGGCCTCAGTATCAATCTAAACAAGTAGATGTGAAATTGATCTTGCAGGGTTGAGACTAGGGGAGCTGGTGTCAACAGAGCATTCCACCTTCAGTAAAGATAATTCTTTCATCATCAAGGGCAAGGGGAGGGAGGGCTAAGAAGAGCTGACACAGGTGTCCAAGTTGCCCACTTGTATTTGCTTTTGAAACTCCAATTGTGATGACATCACCCTATCAAAAGACTGTGTGTGTTGATGTTTGTTTATGTGGGTTGTCAGTATATAACCATGCACAATTGCAGCTGGGATCAGCCCACTATATTAAAAGGATGGAAAAATTGAACCACAAAAGGAACTATTTGGACAGAGAACTGTTGATGGAAGCAAACAAGGAAAATGCATTCTGGGTGGAAATTTCCATAGTTTAAAAAACAATCTGTACAGTGTGGGCGAACTAGTGGTTCAGAAAAATACATATAGTTAACTCTTAATCATGCCCACCAATAAAATTCAGCTAATAGAATAGGTCATCCAGAAATAATTTTCTGTTAGGTTTTCAAATCAATATGTGATTTTTTGGAAGCAGAATTTTTTAAAACTATGTTGTTAGGCTTAGGAGTCATTTGGCTTCGCTTTGGCATTTCATTAATCTTTTGGAGCAGTATATAAGTTCAAAATAGAAGTCAGAGTGACCTTTTTATTTGTCTGAACCTAAGGTTGTCAATGGACAAAAAAAACTTTGCAGAGAAGAAATGAGTCGTACTCATGAGTTTAGTTTGGTGGCATGAATAGGGGCATTTCTTTCTTGAATTTCACTGAGTTGGAACAGCTGGAAACGAGGCATGAACCAGAGCTGTCACGCAGGAATAACACTAATCCCTTGCCTATCAGAGTTGCCCCGAGATTAGGCTAGATCTTACAGTCACTACAAAAACTGATTGGAAAGTGAAAAATTTAGATAAGCAACTGTTTCTTTGGTTTCTGTAACACTAGAATGACTTGATGTTCAATAGACCTGGACATTTCCACCTAAAGAGTGTTCTGAAAAACTTAAAGTCAGTCTATGAAGATGGAAAAAAAAATCTACATTTAAAATGCCAATCCATTAAAGAGCATCTTTTAGTTTGGAGAAATGTGAAATTATTTTTTATTGTAATAGCTTTGAGGGCTACAAATAGTTTTGGACTGGACTTTGTGTACCCACCACTTTCACATGTGCACATTTTACCCAATGGGTGATTTTATTTGTCTCTCTACCTTGTCCCTCACTCCCCCTTCTAAGTCTACAGTGTCCATTATTTCATTCACTATTTCTTTGCATAACCTTAGTTTAGCTCCCACTTACAAGTGAGAACACGCAGTGTTTTGTTTTCCATTACTGAGTTAGTTCACTTAGGATGATGTTCTCCAATTCCATACAAGTTGCTTCAAAGTATATTATTTCCTTCTTTTTGATCACTGAATACTATTCTATGGTGCATATATACCGCATTTTCATTATTCACTGATCAGCTGATGGGCACTTAGGTTGATTCCACTTATTTGCAATTGTGAACTGTGCTATGATGAACACGCGGGTGCAGGTGTCCATTACACAGTTACGTTTGTTCCTTTGAAATGTGGAATTAGAGCTAGCAAATAGATAGATTCTGCAGAATGGTGAAAGAGTGTGGCACTAGCAGCGGAAGTACTAAAGATATACATTGTCCTAGGCCTGCTCTGCCACTCTGTGTAACCCCCATGCTGAACATGCAAACTCTTTAAGCTAAATTTTACTTTATCTCTGAAATTCAATGGAAATACTAAAGAACACTACAAATGTGGTAAGATCTCGCTAGATTACTGGTAGAATTGATGACTGAGCTTATTGAAGAATCAAATGAGGATAATAGTTGAGGCCTTGTTCCTATATAAAGGTAAACAAATTCTCCAAAGTGTTTAGAGAAGTAAACTAAATTTGAGTTGAAACCTACACCACCTGGACCTCCCCAGAGACATCTCCCAAAACGTGGTGAAAAAACGTTTTAGATAAGGGGAACAAAATTCATCTTGCTTCTCTGTTCCAAGCAGTAAAACTTCATCCTCCACACATCAAATTGTAAACAATTTTCCACTACAACCTCGAGAGTACTAGAAGCCACAGTATTGGCTTCCTGTGAGCTTCCTGACAAATAAAATAATGTTTATAATGCAGTTCTGATCTGGTAAGAGAGGAGAAGGATAGAGCTTGTCAGGTCTTTGTCTGATTTCCTCAGTCCATTGGCCACTCAGAAAGTTGTATCACAGTTTGTCAATATTTTTAAAAAATTCATATGAAAAATCAACCTTGATGTAGTTCTCACTATTTTCCACTAATTACTATATTACAGAGGGCTGGAACTATAAATAAATATTTTAGATGAGTCTGTTTAAATGCCCTTTTTGTCCATATGTACACAATAAAATGTATTGACTCATTTATTTAGTACCATAAAGTTATGAAACATGCAATCTAAGACAACGCTTCAGAAAACTTATTCATTACTATATGCTAGAATCTAGTTCAGTTCTTGGCAAGTAGTAGATGTTCTAAGTAAATAATTCAAGCTTGTCCTTTTGATAGCATGAGTTGTTTTATTCTAACTATTTTATTACATACATTTCAATCTTAATGTCCAGGGTATTCTCAATATAATTTCATGTTTTGGCAATATATTAAGTTTATACAGAAGCCTCAATTGTTTAATTGTACTATAGTAATAATGCCTTAAGAGAGAGAGTTGAAGAGTGTAAGGCAACTTGCCCCTGCACTGGATGGCCCCTTCCTAGCATCAAGCTCAGTAAGTCTGCTGCCCACGGGTTCTGTTTCTCTCCACTCATCATCCATTCATTCCATAAATATTTATTGAGTGCCTACTTTGTATTATTTCAAGCACTAAAGTCCTAAAACTCCTGTAAGTTTTATTCCTATGGAGAAAGGTGCTTGCACTGTACAATAATTTTTCATGCTGCACAGAAACTCTTTTAATTTATATGTGACTTTATGCGTGTGTTCCAAATTACTGAGGTTTCTAGATTTCTAAATTCTAGGTTGGTGGGGCATCACTGAAGTTAATCTTCTTGATTTATACCTTTATTTGGTGCTGGGATGCTTCCCTCCATCATATTTTATGTCTTTGTTTCTAATGACCCATAACCAGGAGACAGCAAAAACTCTCTCTTGACTTTGTAGTAATCAGGATCGTGCTGATCCTGAAAGGCTATCTCCAAAATATTTTGGGTTGGTGGAAAGTTAAAACAGAGTGAGATTTGATTTTTTTTTTTAATCCGCAGGCCACACATTCATATAACTCAAAGAGTACAAGCCTAGCTCTTTCCAAATTGCTGTTCTGATCTTATTCTAAGTGATGTGTGTCTGCTCAAATCAATGCCATTTTGCTGTCACGCTTGCACCCAATTCATGCCATGCCCTGACAGGAGATGCACGCAACAGTATTGAAAGGTCAGGCAAATTTGAAACAGCCCATTGCCCATTAACTAGTTTTACAAACAACAATGAAACAGGAAATAACAAAGCATGATCCTTGAATTAGTACTTCAGCAAAAATACTCAAGAGTTTTTCCATAGTCAGTAAATTGCTCCAGCTGTGTTTTCACGGTTTATGAAATTGAGAGAGGCAAACTCCAGAGACAAATTAAAATCTTGGATCTGGTCAGAGATGATTTTATAGTAAAGGTGTTCAGTTATATGGTATAACACATAGATACTCACAGAGCTATAAGCCAAACTCTACTGAAAATACAGTTTACCTTATACATCGTCCACCCAGAGGGATAAGAACTGGCATGTATCAAAACACATATCAACCCAGAAAATAAGGTCTGTTTCATTGCTGTGTTTTACCAGGAAAGGATGAAGGTATAATATTTTATTATGAAACAACTAATAGAAGGAACAGAAGTTCACGTGGAGAGGGCCTTCCTTTGGAATGAAATGAATTGTGGATGAGCAGTGCCACCTTTTGGCTATTAGACACTTTCACATTCTCTGGTAAAAATGATTTTTGGCTTAGTGAATATGGAGCTTTGCAATTCAATTTTTTTTTAAAAAATGTTTCTAAAATTTCTTTTCCAAGTGTCTCTCAGTTTCATCCTGCTTGGAATGAACCTTTACAGACTGCCCCATATTCTTCTCAGTTAGCCACTGCCCAAAAGGTTGATATCTATCACTGCTCCCATTGCTCCCCAGAGCACCAACAACGTAGCCGTAAACTAGAATGTTGAAAATCAGGGTGCATTTTTGAATCACAATGCACTCCCAGTTGGACTGGTACAGAAGAAATAAATAGAGAGTGTGATTGATCTAGCACAGTCCTTAGGGTCTAATAGCCCTGAACTTCACCCAAACTATGACACTTTGGAAGAGATTTATGGTACCTGGTTGGATACGTGAACAGTTTTTCAGAGAAATAAATTAAGCATACATGAACACAAATAACACACAGGTATTGATGCATGTCACAGAGGCTCCCCACCTCGACAAAATCTAAAAATAACCACATTGGTGCCCATTAATTGTGGTAAAATGGAAAGATTTTAGAAACTAAAAATTGACCACAGACATGGGTCACCAAGCCTTTGAGGGACAGGGAATAAAACGCCTGGTTTCTCGTGCTTTAGAAGAACAGAAGCTTCAAAGAAACACAGTGAAAAATAGTTCTTTCTTCTATCTCAAACAGGACTAAGATAGTTAAAGAAGTCAAGATTTTAAAAACTTCTCCTTCAAGTGTATTTCCTGGCTGTTCCAGAGATTTCTCCCATCATTAGTATCTTTGTAAATGGAAGCAATAACTCTTTGAGATCCCACTGCCTGGGAGGGAATACAGGCATTCTCTGTGAGTTCAAAGCCTTGAATGCCAATCTAAGCAACAGTTGTATATCCTTTACCTTGTCTTCAGGGTTTGCTAAAATTGTATGTGCCTTGTCTCTGTAGAGTGCTACAAAGAAAACAAAATAGTTGCAGTCAAAAAAAAAATTGTCCCTGTTTTTCTATAGGTAGGTCATCAAACAACTTATGAGAAAATCAAAGAACCAAACCAGACAAGATGTAATTGAGTGCTGAATGCAGTATACAGCTCCCCAAAATAATAGGCTGGGAAGACCTTCTCTAGTGTTCAGCACATATCATATGTTCAGAAGATGTTAATTTGCCATTCTTTCTTTCCTTCCCTCCCAGTAATAGTGACTTCCAGATCTACCTTTATCTCTGAATCTGAGTTGCCACACAGCAGTCTCACTCTGACGGACACTTATTCTTCTTCTGAGAACTACTGTTCTGAGAATTCTTATCAGACGACACCGGTAGGAGCTTTCATAGCAAGTTCCCCAAAGTCAGCCCTTTTACTAATGAGGCTGAGTGGCACAGATAAACTACATTTTCTCCACAGGGCAGAGCCCAGACACCTGAGTCACCCCTGCCCAATCAACCACACAGGCTATGCACACAAGTACACAACCAAGGAGAAGTGGACAAATGGACAGATTTATTTACTCCAGTTCCATTCTGTTTTTACAATATGCCTTTCTAACTGATCCAATTGAAGCCTGACAAAAGGAAAGGATTTGACCAAGAGTTGATCTAGATGATACATTTTCTTCTCTCACAATCATCAAAATGCCCTCCTTGAGTCAGCCCTGCCTCCAAATCCACAGGCCCAGCCCATGGCCCCTATGAGATGGTGAAAAGCTGAGTACACAATCAGAACTAGATTAATAAGCATCCCAGAGAGCATGATATACTTGGACTTCTATTAAAGAAAATCCATTCATTTATTTCACAAACATGATTTGAGTTCCTATTAATGTTCCTATGAGACTGTCACCTCAAAAGTATCATCTCAATCACCCGAATAAGCCAGTATGATGAGCACTAATATTTTCTTCATTTGACTGATGAGGAAGGTGAACTTCAGAAAGGCGAAATCAGTATCTAAACCTACAAATGAATTTTCTTAGCCTGTCAACAACATGGAAGGAATTGATGGGCAGAAGAAACTTAGGAAAAAGAAAATATGAAGATACACAAGGTAGAGGTCTGAGAGAGGCCCGTAGTGAAAGAAATGGTGAAATAACAACTGGGGCACAACAGATACAAGTATTCAAAATCAGTTAAAATTAGTAATCCTAAAAATTCTCTATAAACAATCATTATAAAAACTACAAGAAAAGATAATGTGTTCATAACTGAAAATATTTCTCAATCATCACCTTTATTTTGTGCTGGTAGTTTATGTAAAATTTCACATCTTTTATATCATTTGTTCTTCCCATCCAAACATAGAAAATGAGCAAGGAAGACAGTCAGCACAGTTGCCATTTTACAATTTAAGAAGCCAAGGTTTAGAGAAGTTAAACGTCCTGATTAGAACTGCACAGTTCATGAGTGCGGGCATGAAATGCAAGCAGGGTTCTGCACTTCAATTCAGTATTTTAGTTTTACAATATTTACACATCCTGGAAAAGTCAAGTAAACCTAGGGTTGCCTTTCTCGGGTGTAGTTAAAATAGGTGGTTAAAAAGAGACAATCTAATTGAAGTCAATATTGTTAACACTCTTTTTTTTTTCCTATTCCAGAAAGGGTAGGAGATCAAAGGAGAACAATTGAGTCACAGTCACATGCAAAAGAACAAAAACCAAAGAATTTTTGTTTTAGATGGGACTTTGTTCAGCATCTAAAACATAACAAACTAATTATGACTTTTATTCAATTCTATTTTTTCAATTGATGAATTTTGTTACAAATGAAAATATGCGCTGTAGCAAAAACATGAAACACCATGTTATTGTATTATTATTCTCTAAAAGAACAACTTCACCAAGGGAGAGATTATAGACTGCTTCAAATGTACTAGGTCAAATTTTATATAAGTATAGATTATGGATCACATTAGAAGTAACCTACCCTTCCAGAACACCAAGTTATGACAAGTCTCCAATTTTATGACCAAGAGGAAAAGAACCATTTTAGAATAAATTAATGGTAAAATACGAGTTATTGGAAAAAAGGCAATTGATAGCAAATTTAAGAAATAAGATGCAGGATTATTAATTATTGCATTCTTTGGAAAATAAGTGTGCTGTTAAGGAGTACCTTAAGGCTGTAATATCAAAAGCAAAGAAAAAGGTAGTGAAGGGAAAAATGACCATTTACTTTATTTCTAAATTTAAACAGAGTTCTGCTATTACTCGTATCAGGAGATTAATATAGCTGTCAGTGTGATCATTCTAAGAGAGCTGGCTCATTTCCAGTTGGAACCGACATATTCAAGATATAATAATGGTTTTTGGCTTTCTAACTAATTTGGACTTGGCTCTATTTTTTAATAGACTTTTTTTGAACAGTTTTAAATTTACAGAAAAATTGCAAAGATAGTACAGAGAGTTCCCAAATATCCCACACCCAGTTTCCCCAATTATTAATATTGTACTTTAGTATGGTATATTTTTATAATTATTAACAAATATTAATACATTAGCATTAACTAAAGTTTATTGTTTATTCAGTTTTTTTTAGTTTTCCTCTCTCTAAGGTCTTTTTCTGATTCAGGATCCATCCAAGGTTCTGCATGTGCTTGTCATGTCTCCTTAGGCTGCTCTTGGCTGTAACAGTTTTTCAGAATTTCCTTGTTTTTGTTGACTTTGACAGTTTTGAGGGGTGCTGGTTAAGTGAGAACATCCTCAATTGGGATTTTTCTGGTGTTTTTCTCATGATTAAATCTGAATTAACCTGAATATTTGAGGAAGAAAACACAAAAGTAAAGTTGCGTCTTCATCACATCATACAAAGGGCACAGACTATCAGCATGATTTATAACTGTTGATATTGACTTTAAACACCAAGCTAAGGTAGTGTTTGTCAGTATCCTCCACTGTAAAGTTATTCTCCTCACATGTCCCCTTCCATACTGTACTCTTTGGTATGCACAGCCCACACTTAAATACTTCTTTAAGAGAAGTATGCTCTTCCTCCTTAAAAGCAGAATATCTATAAAAATTATTTGAAATTCTTCTGCAAGGAAGATCTGTCTTCTTTATATATGTATTTATGCATTTGCTTATATAGACTTATGGATATGTATTTTATACTTTTGTGTTGTAATTCATTACTACTTTATTTGCTTATTTATTTATGATGCTCAAATCATTCCAACTTTAGCTATTAGGAGTGCTTTTTTTTTTTTTTTGTCAATCAGTTTTATTAATCAAATAATTTACTTTTTAAATAACTAAAAGAACCACAAATGGGGTGCAATAGAGTTATTTTTTTTTTCTTTTTGCAACATTACACCCTACAGGAATGTTTAAATACAATTTTAGTAGGTATATTAAAATATTTTCTCTTGCAACTTTAAGCAGGCAAAAATACAAGTTGCCAATTGACTTTTGATTCAAGAAAGGTTACATGACAGCTGTCCTGAACTGTTGAGTTACATAGTTTATCATACAAACTAATATATTGGGAACTCTTTCAGTTGGTTTCTGTGTCCTTCTGGCACATAACCTTAAACATAGGGATTTTTGTTTTTTATGTTTGTTAGTTTGGTTGGTTAGTTACTTGCTTATTTGGGGTTGGTTTTTTTTGTTTTGTTTTGTTTTGTTTTTAGTACTCCCTTACTTTCTGGCACTACAAGAGACTCCAAGTATCTTGTATATTTCCTACTAAGTCCTAAAATCAGCCTTTTCTTCAAAGAGCCTCCTTCTTTTTGTTAGAGAATAGTATTAGAGACCAAGATCTAGTATGATCCGAAAGGCATATACAAAAATAAAAATAGACAAATGGAAGTAAATCAAATTTAAAAGCTTCTGCACAGCAAACAATCAACAAAGTGAAGCGGGAACCTATGGTACAGGAGAAAATATCTGCAAATCTGTACATCTGGTTAAAGAGTTAATATCCAAAATCTATAAGGAATTCATATGACTCAATAGTAAGAAAACAAAGAACCTGATTTTAAAATGGACAAAGAACCTAAATAGATATATCTCAAAAGATGACATACAAGTGGCCTATAGGTATATGAAAAAAATGCTCAACATCATCAACCATCAGGAAAATTCACAGTGAGATATTACTTCATACCTGTTAGAATGACTATTATCAAAAAGAGGAAAGACAACAAACGTTAGGGCAAATGTGAAAAAGAGAACTCTTGCACACTTGCTGGTAAGAAAGAAAAGTAGTTCAGAGCCATCATCTAAAATAAGTCAAACTCATCATGGAAATCCATATAGAGGTTCTTCAAAAATTAAAAACAGAAAATGTCATATAATCTAGAAATCCCATTATCAGGTGTATATCCAAAGGAAAATCAATATGTTGAGGAGATAACTGTACTCTTGTGTTCATTGCAGCACTATTCACAATAGCCATGACATGGAATTAACCTAAATGTCCATTAATGAAATGTCCACTAAGAAAATGTGGTATATGTACACAATGGAATATTATTCAGCCTTAAAAAAGCAGGAAAATCCTGATATTTGTTACAACATGAATGAACTGGAGGTCATTATCGTAAATGAAATAAGCTAGACATGGGAAGACAAATATTTCATGATTTCACTTATATATGGAATCTAAAATAAGTCAAACTCATTGAAGCAGAGAGTGAAATGGTGGCTACTGGAGAGATGTTGTTCAAAGGATACAAAGTTTCAGTTAAATGGGAAGAATAAGTTCAAGAAGTCTATCATAAAATATTGTGACTATACTTAATAGCAATGTACTGTATACTTAAAAATTGCTAAGACAGCAGATTTTAAGTGTTCTCATCATAAATAAGTGATAAGTATGTGAGGTAATGCACATGTTAATTAGCTTGATTTAGCCATCTTACAGTGTATACATATTTCAAAACATCATGCTGTACACCATAAATATATATAATTTTTATTTGTCAACTAAACAATAAGTTAATAAATAAGTAGAAATGGGCAAAGGTCAGAAACAGACAATTTACCAGAGAAATAAAAAATAAATGTGAGAAAATGAAAGAAAGAAAGAAAGAAAGATAGAAAAAGAAAAAGAAACTAAGACCTGAAAGCTAAATGTACTCATTGCTACTGGAATAGCTTGGTTCTATTTTTAATGTCAGTTAAATAATTTTTAAACATATTTGAGCATCTGCTATTTGCCCAAACCTTTATTAGACATCCAGCCATGGTTTTCTCTCATGGGGCTTACCTTTTATTGGTACTTAGATTTTTTAAAAAGTAAGTAAATTACTTTATTAGAAGGTGATGAGTACTCTTGAAAACCAAAGTCACACCTCATCAAGCAGGGTACCTGCATAATCAATGTTTGTATACCTAACCCTGAATTGTACCCCACGTCATTGTAATAAAAAAGAAAGAAAACCAAAGTGAGGAAGGAGAATGAGAAGGTTGAAATAACCATTTTAAACAAAGTGATTAGAGAAAACCTCCCCTGAGGAAGGTGAGGAAACTGAAAGAGTCATGTGGATGGTTTGGGGGGGCGGGATAGAAACTTTCCAAGAGAAGGAAGAGCTAGTGCAAGGGTCCTGAGGCAGGAGCATGCCTGTCATATGCACAAAACAGAAATGAGGATAATGTGCCTGGATCAAAGAGCACAAAGAGGAAAGCAATAAAAGATGAAGTCAATAAAAGCAATAACATGATGTTGCAAGGGGAAGAAGGCGGTAGAAATCATGTAGAATAAGTAGTCCATTGTGAGGGCTTTGGCTTTTGCTCTAAGACATATGGAAGGGGAAAATTAAACTGAAGGGTTAGATATTCTTGGCTAATTATAAATAGAAACTGCCATTCAAAATAAATGAATGAAAAACTATATTTATTTTTTATTTTAACCTGCACCAATGATCATTTTGACTCCAAACCAAAGAACACAATAAAGAAGATAGTCTGCATTTCTCAGCATGGCAGTAACGGAACTAGTGAGTTCATCTTGAGGAACCCTATGTGGTTCTTTGCTCTGCATATTTCTGTGAGATCCTGAAGGCAGGGTGGAAAGCTCCCCTGGTGGGAAATTCCTAGGTGTTGTCTTCAAAGATCTGAGAAGGAGCAGGCATCCGAAACATTCCCCAGGCTCCTCCAGGGTACTCAGGAAAGAGGTTTCATTATCAGACTTATCATTAGAGTGTTTGGTAAACTGATCTAAAGATTAAGAACTGGTTCTCATGGGTAAGGGGGGGAAAATCCACTTGGGAGTGCTAAGTAACTTCTCAAACAGGAGAGCAGCTAAGTGCACAGGTGGTAGTTGCTACCAGCCAGCTTTTAACAAGCTATAACTCAGATTTCTTATTCTCCCTTTCCTATCTTTTTCTTTTTCTTTCTCCTTTGCAAAATGCCCCCTGTTTTGTAGTTACCATTTCTAGGGCTACATGATCAACAATTAATGAGAGTTAAAGAGTTTGGGCTGGATGTGGTGGCTCCTGGCACTTTGGGAAGCTGAGGTGTGAGGATTGCTTGAGCCTAGGAGTTTGAGACCAGCCTGAGTGATATAGCAAGACCTCATCTCTACAGAAAAAGCAAATAAAAATAATAAAAATAGTTGGATGTGGTGATGCACATCTGTAGTCCCAGCAATTTGAGAAGCAGAGGCAGGAGGATCACCTGAGGTTGTGATGGTGCTACTGCACTCTGGCCTGGGCAACAGAGTGAGACCTTGACAGAGAGAAAGAGGGAGAGAGGAAGAGGGAGAAAGAGATGGGGGAGGGAGGGTAGAGAGAAAAAAAGAATGAAGGGAGGGAGGGAGGGAGGGAGGGAAGGGAGTTTGGGATATGTGACCTATAACAAAGCCTTCCATAATTTCTGAAACTTAGAATAAGCATCTCTCTCTGCTCTTTCTGCCCTCCTTTCTTTTTTCTCTCATAGAATGCTCTTAGAGAAACACCAGATTCCTAACAGAAGAGAAATCAAGACCTGTTTCTGCTGCTTATGAACTGTGGACCTTGGTTAGGTTACTCAACTTCTCAGCCAGTTGAAAGAAAGGGGTACATGAAAAAAACATCTACTTCAAAGGGTTACTGTGTGATTTAAAAGAACTAAAGAATGTAAAGGACCTAGGACATTGCATGACAAGTACTATGCTTTCACTAAACTTTCCTTCCTTTTCCCTTGTTTTGCTGTAGTGTAAAGTCTGTGGGTATAAAGACCGTCCTGTTTATTTCTGCAGCTTCTTTAAAATCCAGCAGTGGCTTGCACTAGTAGAGGCTCAACAGCTGCTGTAGGATGCCTGAAGTTTACAGGATCACCTCATACATGTTTAAGGGAGAACACACACCCACATACTCACTCATACTAGCTCAAAGGAATCATGTACACCTTAATACACATGTTGTTGACTTGATGTACGTTGTGAAGCTTTCCACAGCTCGGTAACAAGTGTGGGCTCAATAAATATTGTTGACTGACTGATAGCTCAGATTCCTGAAGTGTTGGAGACCTATTAGGTTCAACAGTTACCACCTGTGATTCCTGAAACTATAGTTTTACTCCGCCTACAGAAACACAAGGCAAAATCAAATACTCAAGTTGCTGTTGTTGTCAAGGACACATAGGTTTTACCAAGAACTTACACTGGGCTGTATTTCTGCCTCTTCAAGTGCTTTTCAAGTTCTTAATTAAAGGGAGAATTGAATGTGCTTATTATAAATGGAACAAAGTCAAAATGATGGATGAGCTGCCTCTGAGAGAATTGCCACTCTGCAACCATTTGATTTCTTGTTCTTCTAGGGGACTTTCCAAAGGCTGACATGATGGCCTGTAAAAAGTGGTGGAACAGAGACTGCCCGGGACTACCTGAAACCATGCTCTCCATACTTAGACACATGATAAGCTCATATCCCACACAGGAACTACCATGTCTATATTTATATGAGACAAAGTAAAGCATTACTGAAAATTGGCCTCAAAGCACAGCAAGTGCCTCAGGAAGGACTGAGAGACTGCAGAGAAAAGACCCTGATGTGCCTTTTGAAGGTATGAAGTGAAGACATGATACCACTTGTCCCTCCAGGTGACTTCTCGAGGATCCAGTTCTGGAAGCTGTACTTGGGACTAAGGAACCATTGCCTATTCTGCCATCATGGGAGTCCCTTTGAACTAAACATGCTTCTTGGGAAATTTTTTAGTTAGCAATAGCAGGAGAGTGCTCAAGCAAAGGAGAGTAGAGGTCAGACTTGGGGGAAGAGATTATACCACCTAGATATTCTCTTCCTCTGAGTTACAAGCAGGACTAGGCTAACAACCATGGTCTAAAAACTGGTCTCTTCTGCCTTGGTCTTACAATCAGAGGGAACAACGGGGGGAGGTGGTGGAAATGGACCCAGACAAGGAGCCAGGAGGTGTGTGAGGGGATTTTATTTAGGCCAGATCTCATATTTCTCATATTTTGTTGCCATGACAATCATCTGGGGAGCCCATGGTTACCTCTGTGAGTAATTAAATCAGACCTCTTGGGGTGAGTGCCAGTATCAGCGTTTTAAAAAAACTCTCTAGCTAATTCCCAAGTACAGCCAAGTTTGAGAACCAACACTTTAGATCATCAGTGTCCACTGGAAGGCAGAGGTTGCAGAGAAAAGTTAAGCTCTGCACGAGCCTCATCAACCCCTGCCCAGCCTCTGGAAGTCAAGGTGAGGACGACCCTCACCCCAAAGCTGACACACATATCTTGGCACATATCCCTTTTGTTTCTATGCTGTCTGGAGACCAGATAGCTCCTGCGAATGATTTTTCTAAGAGTATCGCTTCAATATGTGTAACCAAAAGGTTATAGGCACATCAACTGAGGCAATTCTGTTTCAAGAATAAGGACTTTATGAGAATAGAATTAGTCTTTACTCAATTTACAAGGACAAAAAGCAACTGTTGCACCACCACCAATGTTGGTCTCAGATGCCAAAGGTTTGGTAAAGGCCAACTTTAATTGTTTCTAAGGAGAACAGGAAATATTTATTTAGGATTAGTGGCAGCTGCTCCAGGGGTACAGCTGGGGATAGTGGAAGATATAATTAAGAAAATTGTGTGAGGGAGGTCTGGAAAGTCACCAGAAGGTATGAGGAGCTGTGGTAGAAGTTGTTTGGATAGGCTTTTTGTGTGTGGGCAGCTGAGTGTTAATAGGCACTTAGAAGGAGAAAAAGATAAATACGCAGTCTAATTAGCAGCTGACTTAGGGTTGCAAGATCAAATACAGGTAGAATCCCATTATAGCCTACACCACAGGTCCTCAAAATTGTTTTGTTGAGTGATTGCATCATAATGAGTACCTGTTAGAAATCATCACTCATATCTCTTTGTCTTTCTTCACAATGTTCCTTCACCTAGAATGCCCTTCTAAAAGAGACACATTTGGGAAGGGAGTGGAAGTTAAGTTTATAATCATCATCAAAAATGTGGTAGTAGTGGGAAACTGCCAGGGGAGGGCGGGTGGGATTGGCAGTTGAAGGAAACTGCTAGGGGAGGGAGGGGCACACATCATCAACAAGTGTACCTCCATAATCAATGTTTGTATACCTAACCCTGAATTATACCCTACATCTTTAAAATAAAATTTTTAAAAGGTGCTAAAATTATCAAAAGTAAAAGAAATGAACTATGTAAATAAACGAACAAAAGTTACAGTTCTATTTGTTCTTTAGCTTTCAAATTTGAATTGTTTCAGCAAGATAAAAAGTAAAAGTGACTCTCCCCCAAAAATATTCTGGGCCGTTAAACAACATGGTTTAGTCAAGCCTCTGATTCTTTCATCTTCTCTCCCTGTTGAAGGCACCAGACTCTCTTCAAGTCCTGAGTGTTCAAATGCCACCCACCCTGTGCACATCACTATGAAAAAAGACCTTCCTCCTCTGTGGCCCTACCCCATGTTGCTTGTATGTGTATAGCACATTTATCTCATTCTGTCTTGCATCATATTGCATTGTCTTACCTGCCTCCTCAGTTAGGTTATAGGTAGCAAAAGAACAGAGAATTTATTTTATTCATGTTTTATGGGACTGTCTGTGTTCATAGTAGGTAATGACTGAATGTTTATTAATTCAAATTAGGATAAACCAGATTCTCTCCAGAAAAGAGACATTTTTTTCTGACTATAGGTTTCTCTCCTTCCCTACTTGTTCAACAATGCTAGAATCAGAGTGGCTTTTAGATATGCCACCAAAAGAAATTTATTTACATCATGCATGTATCCCTCTCCATAGGAAGGAAATCCAAATGTAAATTCATTAAAATTAAGTCGAGCTGAGATTTTATTTATTTATTTTGGAGTTGCAGGGTATATGTGAGGATTGACTACATAAATAAATTGCATGCAGGTAAGGTTCGGACTTCTAGTGGGCTCTGTCTGCCAATTTTGGGATTTTAAAAGACCTCAGAGAAAAATGGCCCAGTGCAGTTAAATGGTTTGCCCAGTGATACTCAGCAGATGAGGACAAGCCAGAACCACAACTGGAACTCAGCCCATGACATCAAGCCTCTACTAGATGTCCTTTATCCAGGTTACTATATCACATGATAGCTGTTCTAAAAAATTATTCACCAAGTGTTCTTTTGTTCAATAAGTCCTCACATGTTTATTAAATTATGTAATTTCAAAAATACTTCAACTTCCTGTTCTAATTAAAATGTAATTATCAGTCTCCAGCGTCTCCGTTTTTCCTAAGCTTTTCTGTTACTCATCAACACCAAGAGCTACCAAATGCACCAGAGCTCCTCTCCGTCCAATATATCCACTTACCATAGGAAGGCAATGCAAACATAAATTTAGTAAAATTAAATAAAATTTAAAATTTTATTCCTCAGTTGCTATAACCACAGTCAAGTGGTCAAGAGCCCCATGTGGCTACTCGTGGCCCCCAGATTGGACAACACAGATAGAGAGTATTTCCATAAAAGCAGAAGCTCGCTAATAGGAAATGTGTTAAATGAAAGAAACCTTGTGGTGAATTAAAGGAAGTATACTCTTATAGTGTGAACAAGCATGCCCAAGTCTATCTGCTTGAAGTCTGAATTCTCTTATTGATATTTCTTCAAATAGGCAAATACATGTATAGGTTTATCTGAGAACTCCCATTTAACTTAAATTTTAGTTTCATAGCATACCTTATTAAATCACTGGAAGACTTTAAGAATTAACTAGCAGGTGTTAGGAACTCTCTTGTAACCTAGAAAACTGTTCTTTCTTGTCATCATCAGACCAAATTAGGTACTTCCTAAAGTGGTTGACATAGTTTTTGGTGTAAGGAGCCTCCCATTAGAAAAATTTACAGCCAGGAAAAAATCATTATTGGAAACCAATATTTTTCCTTTTCTACTATGAGCCAGGTATGTGCTGGTGCTTTACACTTTATTGTTTTTAATACTCTCAACAACTCTTTGAGGTAAGTATTGTCTACATTTTATAGGTGAGGAAATGGGCTACAGAGGAATTAAATCACTTGCCTGTTTTCAGGTTGAACAGTCATCTCAGCTTACGAGGGATTGGGGAATTTTTCAGGATGCAGATTTTTTACTGCTTAAACTAGGAAGTTTCTAGGCAAACTGACATGTTTGGTCAGCCCATTGAGTCACAAAACTAATAATCTCAGAACAAAAGTCAAACTGAAGTCTTTTTGGCTTCAATGTTCAAGTGTGGATATAACTAGAACAAAATTCACATGTGATTGTATCGTAAAAAATTTACCTCAACGTCCCTTATAATTTTATTTGTGTTTTCTTCCCCTGTTTCTAGTTATCATTGGATTGCAAATTCCGTTTGAAGATTTAGAGTCTATGTGATCAACTTTTCTGTTTTTGCTCATTCTCAGTTTTCTTTCTACATAAATTACGGACATTCTAGTTATTAAAACAATCCCACAGAGCTTCAGGAGTTTGTTTACTGGCTTGGAAAGAGTTTGTTTACTGATTTGGCACCTCCTCCAATAAAATCCAATGCTCTGACTTATTCATTTATGTGATTTGACTTGTTCTTTAAAAGATTCAAGTGAGCACTTTTGACAGTTCAAGTCTCTTCAATGTTCTTTGCCTGCTCCATGTGCAGGTGAGAGAGATAAATGACAGGCTACACCAGTGCTACTCAAAATGTAAGCACCATCAGCATCATCCAAATGATGGCATGTAAAGCAAATTCACCAGTCCCACCCCAGACCTAAAGAATCAAAATCTCTAGAAGTGCAGATCAGCAATCTGTTTTAACAAGCCCTTCAGATGTGCTCACTCAGGTTTAAGAAGCACTGGGATGTACTAGGCCAGTGGCTCCCAAACATTGCTAAACATTAGAACCACCTGGGAAGATTTTAAAACTTCCAGTGCCCATATCACATGCAGACCAGCAAAATCAGACTTTCTAGGCTGGGGACCCAGAGATTAGTCATTTTTTAAAAAAATCCCAGATGATTCCAAGGTGCAGATCAAGTTGAAAATGGATGCATTAAAGGAAATGGAAGAACTAAATTTCTGTAATTTTTACAGTAATTCCCTGCTTCTGCAAAATAATGCAAAGATAATTGGAGTGATTTCTAGCATATTTTCCAAATACATAATCTTTTGGAAAGACAATGAATAAGAAAAATTATTCCAAATTATCTTTTTTTTTTTTGGAAATGTTGAGAAAATTTTAAAAGCCTCTTTCAGGAGTGGTTTGGGTTAAGCACCCAAGTGTAAATTGTGGGTTCAAAACAAATTTCAGTCCTTTCAACAAATAAATAAGCCAGTATCCCCATAAGCAGGATGCTATTTTCTTTCTAAGGTCAAATTAGATGACAAGGATAAGTTGGCAAGCAAAGAAATGACTTTTAGATATCTGTTTTCTATGACTCTAATTATGGAAAGTGATGATAGTTCATTTGCTGTTCACATTTCTACTCTGTGATTTGTGGCCAAATATTGAAGTTTACTTGATGGTGTGGTGATTCTAAGCACAGCCAAATGATCAGAGATAGAGGAAAAGTGTTGAAATGGGGCATATTTGAGGCACTGGGAGCATGGCTTTCCTTTTTGGCAGTTGTAAGTGATGGTATAACCTTGATAGCCTGTGGCTATGTTTATAAGCCCAACCGGTTTGACTGGATTTGACTGAATTATAACTGAGCAGTTCATTCAGCCCATTAACTTGTTGGAAGTTAAATTTGATGAGACAAATTTAATCAAATCTGTTTGCTCAATTGACTTTTTTTTTAATACTTGAAGGATAATATGCTTCTTTTCATTACTTGAGAGATGATACAAAGGTCAGCAAAATTAAATTCTCTCATTGAAGAGGCATGACTATGACCACTGCAACTTTGTGATAGTCTTCAGATAAGAAATTCACATGTATCCGGCAAGACACTGGGAGTCATGGGAATGGTAATCTCTTAATTATAAGAAGCAATGTAAACCCCAAGCTGTTTTAGTGAATGGTTGTTCTACTCCTAAAGGAAAAAAAATGATTGTAAAAGTGGAGATCCCAGCAAAAGGAGTTAGACCAACCATGAAAACAGGCAGTCTATGGTGTCCATGATCAGAGAGTGTAGAGAAAACCATGAGAAATGAGCAATGATGCTCAAAAAAGACAGAATAGCATACTTCCTGTGTTTAAAGGCCACATTTTCTAGAATAACCAGAGCAGTACCACATTCTAAGACAATACTTTATAACGAGGAGAAAAATTAACATAAGTTTGCTGGAAGTGCTCTGAGATCTGGCATTTCTTTGTTTCTTCTTAAGCAAGAAAATCTATTTTAAAAAATATTTTAAGACAGCCTTACTGAGATATAATTCACACACTATAAAATTCACCCACTTAAAGTATACAGTGAAGTAATTTTTAGAATATTTGTAGAATTGTACAACCATCAGAAAAATCTAATTTTAGAACATTTTCAACACACCCCCAACAAAACCTATACCCATTAGCAGTCATTCCTCATTTCTCCCCACCACCATCTTTCCTTTCTTCCTCAACCTTCTGCCACCTAGCCCCAGTCAACCACTAATCTACTTCCTGTCCCTGTGAAACAAACCTTTACTTTTTTTCCTAATATGTATTTCTGACAGTAGTTCAGTTTAAAGGACCAAATTCACTAACACTTTTTAATTATCATTTCTTGTTTTGTTTTTTAATTATCACATTTATGTATAATTATTTATGGGATACAGAATTTTATATATATATATATATATAATTTGTAATGACTCAAATCAGTGTAATTAGCATATCTATCACCTCAAATATTTGTCATGTCTTTGTGCTGGGAACATTCAAAATTCTCTCATCTAGCTATTTAAAAATATACAATATATTATTGTTAACTATATTCACTCTGCAGTACTATAGAATATTAGAACTTATTCCTCCCATCTAGTTGTGATTTTGCTTGTTAACCAACCTCTCCCTATCTTCCCATCTCCTTCCCTCGACCTCTCTTATCCTCTAATAACCACAATTTTTTGCTACTTGTATGAGATCAACTTTCTTAACTTCCAAATATAAATGAAAATATGTGGTATTTATCATTCTATGCCTGGCTTATTTCATTTAACATGATGCCCTCCAGACTCATCCATGTTGTTGTGAATGATAGTATTTCTTTTTTTTTTTTTTTAGTGACTGAATAGTATTCCATTGTGTACCACATTTTCTTTCCCTATTCATGTGTTGATTCTGTATCAGTGCTATTGTAAACAGTGCTACAGTAAACATGAGGGTGCAGATATCTTTCTGATATACTGATTTTTTTTTCCTTTGGATATACACCCAGTAGAGGGATTGCTGAGTCATAAGGTAGTTCATTTTTAGTGGGTTTTTTTGGTTGAGAAATGCTTATAGTGTTTTCCATAGAGGCTGTACTAACTTACCCACCAAAAGTGTGTAAAAGATCTCTTTTCTCCTTATCTTTGCCATCATTTGTTATTTTTTTGTCTTTTTGATACTAAACATCCTAACTGGGGTGAGATAATATCTCATGTGGTTTTTGATTTGCATTTCCCTGACGATTAGTGATATTGAGCATTTGTTCATATACCTGTTGGTCATTTTGATGTCTTCTTTTGTAAAATGTCTATTCAGAGCCTTTACCCATTTGTAATCAGATTATTTGTTTTTATTGTTAAGTTTTTTGAGATTCTTATGCATTCTGGATATTAATCTTTCAAATGTTGTCTTCCATTCTATAGGTTGTTTCCTCACTCTGTTAATATTTTTTTCTATGCAGAAGCTTTTCAGTTCAATATAATCACATACTTCTGTTTTGCCTACGCTTTTGAAGCCTTACCCATAAAATATTTGCCTAGACCAGTGTTTTGAAAAATTTCTCACGTTTTCTTCTAGTAGTTTTATAGTTTCAGGTCTTCCATTAAGTCTTCTTTATAATGTGGGGTACAATAATTCAGGGTTAGGTACATATGTAGTCATTGGGTCATTGTACAGGTAAAGTGTGGGTTGGGCTTTTTTTTTTATATGGTGAGAGATAGGGCCCTAATTTCATTCTTCTGCATATGGATATCCAATTTTCCCAGTACCATTTACAGAAGAGATTTTTCTTTTCCCAATATATGTTCTTAACACCTTTGTCAAAAATAAATTGGCTATAAATACATGAATTTATTTCAGGGTTCTCTATCATGTTCAGTTGGTCTATTTTTATGTCAATACCATGCTGTTGTGATTATTATAATTTTGTAGTGTATTTTAAAGTCAGTAGTGTGACATCTCCAGTTTTGTTTGTTTTGTTCAAGATTGCTTTAACTATTCAAGGTCTTCTGTGTTCCATACAAATTTTGGGTTTTTTCTATTTCTGTGAAGAATTATCATTAGTATTTTGATAGGTACTGTACTGAAACTGTAGACCACTTTGAGCAGTATGGCCATTTTAACAATCCATGAACATAGAATGTCTTTCCATTTTTTTTGTTCCCTTCAATTTATTTCATCAGTGTTTTGTAGTTTTCATGTAGAGATTTTTCACCTCCCTAGGTAAACTTATTCCTAGGTATTTTGGGGTAGCTATTGCAAATGAAATTGTTTTCTTGACGTCTTTTTCAACTGGTTTGTTATTTGTGTATATAAATGCTAGCGATTTTTATATGTCATTTTTATATTCGATAACTTTACTAAATTTGTCTCACATTTCTAAGATAAACATTAAGTAGGGTTTCTATGGTTTTCTCTTCTGTTCTTCTGAAACTCCCAAAGTGTTAATATTTGTTTGCTTAGTGGTTTCCCATATGTATTGTAGACTTTCTTTATTAATTTTTTTTCTTTTGTCTGGTTTGGTTATTTCAAAAGACCTATCTTTAAATTAAGAAGTGTTTTCTTCTGCTTGATTAGTCTGTTGTTGAAGGTGTGAGTTGTGTTTTTTTATCTTACTCATTGTATTCTTTAGTTCCAAGAGTTCCATTTGATTCTTTTTTATATCTTTTTTATCTCATTTAATTTCTCATTCAGATTATGAAATGTTTCCCTGATTTCATTGAATTGTTTATCTTATCTTGTATATCACTGAGATTTCTTTATTATTATTATTTATTTACTTTTATTTTAAAATTGTGGGTTAGGTATACAAATATTCATTGTGCAGGTACCCTTGTTGATGAGGTGTGTCCTCCCTCCTCAGGCAGATCTCAACTACTGTCAATCCCACCTCCCCACCCCCTCTCCCTCCCGCAGTTTCCCGCTACTGTCAATCTTTTTGTTATAGTATTACAGTAGTTGTTCAAGGTCCACTAATGAGTGAGAACATGTGATATTCAGATCTTTGTTTCTGTGAAAGATCATTCAGTATTATAAATGCTAATTCCATCCAGGTTGCTGTGAAATTCATGATTTTGTTCTTCTTTATGGCTGCGTAATATTCCATTGTGTATATGTACCACTTTTTTTTTTATATTTCTGTGAAGAATTATCATTAGTATTTTGATAGGTACTGTACTGAAACTGTAGATCACTTTGAGCAGTATGGCCATTTTAACAATCCATGAACATAGAATGTCTTTCCATTTTTTTTGTTCCCTTCAATGGGCAGCATGGTTGGTTCCATGTTCTTGCTATTGTGAACAATGCTGCAATAAATATACATGTGCAGGTATCGTTTTTATAGAGTGATCTGTGTTTTTCCAGGTATCTTCCCAGTAAAGGAATTGGAGGGTCATATGGAAGGTCGATTTTTAGAACTTTTAGGAATCGCCACACTGATTTCCACAGAGGTTGTACTAGTTTACACCCCCACCAACAGCATAGAAGTGTTCCCTTTTCACCACATGCTCTCCAGCATCTGTTATTTTTTGAGTTATTGATGATGGCCATCCTGACTGGAATTACGTGGTATCTCAGTGTAGTTTTAATTTGCATCTCCTTGATGACTAGTGAAGCAGAACATTTTTTCATGTTTTTTGTTGGCTGCTCATATGTCTTCTTTTAAGAAGTGTTTATTCATATCTTTAGCCCACTTTGTAATGGGGCTGTTTGTTTTTTTCTTTTCAGCACTTTTGAGTTGTTGATCCTTGATGTTAGGCCTTTATCAGATATGTAGTTGGCAAATATTTTTTCCCAATGGGCTGTCTCTCTGCTCTCTTGGTGGTTTCTTTGGCTTTGCAGAAGCTTGTCAGTTTGATGAGGTCCCACTTGTCTATCTTATCTGTCGCTGAGATTTCCTAAGAGCTTATTTGAACTTATTTTTAGGTATTTCATGGATGATCTTTTCTTTGGGGTCTCTTACTGGAGAATTACTATGTTCCTGTGAAGTGTCATGTTTCCTTGCTTTTTCACAGTCCTTGTGTTTGTGTCTCTGTGTTGATATTTGTATATCTAGTGGATAAACAGCTTCTTATAATTTTATGGAATAGCTTTTGTAGAGAAAGCTATAAAATCTATTCCTGTGGATGTGTCCTACAGTGTTGATTGGATAGGGTGCTTCAGCTTTGGTTCTGGATGGGCACAGCAGTAGTTTTCATATGATTTCTTTGGCTTTAGTAAATGCTTCCAAGTGCCTCAGTGGGCTAGTCTGTAGTTGTTTGTGGAGGCTGTGGTGAGGTTTTTCTGGGGACAGGAACAGTGGGTGGGTTGGTCCTTGGGTCCCTGGAAGGCATGTGCTCATGCACAGCTGCTTTACCACTGAAAAGGAAGGATCACAGCAGCAGCACAAGTCCTGGGTAAGATTCTTAGGCCCCTTGGAGGCATGTGCAGGCACATGGCAGTTTCATTTTGTATAGAGAAATGTCACTAACAGCAACATCAGCAAGCCTGGATGGGTCACTCCTTGAGTCCCTGTAGGGTACTGGCTCTGCCACTGGAGGAAGTGAAGTCACCAGCAGTAGCAGCCACAGGGTTAGGCAGCCAACTCAAAGGTCCTGGGGAGCAGGCATTTCAGTTTCCTCTGTCGGGGGGGACAGCTTCCTTACTGTGCTGAATTGCCTGTGCCCCAGGGAGCAGTGTGCTGCATGGGCTCAAGTATTAGGTCCAGTTGGTGTTGTGATGTTGCAGACCTCTGGATGGGTACAGTAAGATGTCAACAGGATGCCAGGGATATGAAGAAGCATAAGCTATTGAACCCCAGGGCAGATATTCTTTGGTGGTGTCTCCATTCTCAGAATAGCAAGGTGTGACAGCAGCAGTTTGTGTCCCAGGGGATAGGAACCATCCAGCATGAATTCCCTCTTGGAGACAGTGCAGTCATGTGAACTCCAAGCAACTCCCTATATACTGAACTCAGGACCTGCAAAGGCTACAGAGATTTGCTGTAGCCAGGAACTAGGATTGTAGGCATCCATGGTAAAAATGTAGACTGCTGGAAACATCCTGTTTATCTTTTCCTTTTAGAGGGGAGACCCTTCTAGCTCCTAGCCTATACCAACCAGATGCTTTTCTTTCCTCTATATGTTGCCATACTGAGTCTTTGTGCTTCAGAGAGATTTTGTCTCTTCTTTGTTGAATTCCAGTGTGATATCTAGGTGTTGTTTTGATCTTTATCATCTATTATCTTTTAGATCAGTGTGTACCTACTACTTTTGAGACCACTCACCCTCTATCCAGTGTTTTCAAAAGCATAAAATTCATGCCACTGCTGGAACGTAAGAGAATTTTAGGGACATGGCATTTAAAAATAAAAGCATAAGATAAGCCCTGAGAAGGAGTACAGAGGCCCTCAGGCCCTCAGTCCTTCTTCTTTTCCTACCCTGAATCCTGTCCTGCATCACAAGAGATCTCCCATGCATGTCTGTAGATTCAACAATACACATGTCTAAGCACCAAATACACTTATATTCTACCTACCTATCAACCTCCCTTGTCTACTCTCACACCTAAGCGTACACACACCAGCAGCACAGCCCATTTTCAGCAGGACAAACATGGGTGAGAATTTGGTGGCCTTGGATATCTGGAGTAAGCAGTGAATGTCTAAAGTGAATAGGATCTGAAAGTATTTGTCCTTTTGACCCCACACCTACTCTTCCCATGGGTAAGGTACAGCTGGAGGACAGCCAAAGCAGAACCCTCTAAAGGTTGGGGTTCGGGAGGGGCCAAGTTGCTTTGGTCCAGTAATATAGTGTTTATCTCCAGCAAACGTTCTTCCAGCCTATTTCAACACTTCAAAGGCCAGGGTGCCTATCATGACATAAGGTACTCCAGTATTCAGTAAGGGCCACAAAAGAACTACAAGCACCAAAAAGTAACATAAATGAGTGAAGAAGGCTAATTCAGGTCCAAAGAAAGTTGTAGGGAATGTGGTAAGCTGGATAGCACATGTTCATTCCAAAAGAAACAGCCTCCCGGCCATGAGCTCTGTGTTGCTGGATCTTTTGATTTTTCAAAAAAGAAAAAAAAACGACCAGAAATTTAAAATGGTGTACACTTTCTTGATTCTCAAATGTTGACAACTAATTCAAAGTTTATCTTAAACGCTCTGGCTTTTAGCTTATGGGTTACCAGTTTGCAACCTCTGAATAAAATACTTCTTCAATAGATTATGTTGAAGTCTGCTTCCTTGGGAATCCACACAAGTGGAGGAACCAAGAATCACTACCCCTCTTCAACATATCTTATTTTGAAGCTAGGTCACATTTCCCCAAATGACATTTTTTTATTTTAGAGACTACTTTGTAAAATGCATTCAGCTGCTGCCGCTACAACATAACTTCTATATCCCACAGTGTCACAACTACCTGCCTCTAGAAACACCCCCCACCAACCTGTTTTCATGAGTGGGCGACACCATGAGCAAAAAACTTTAAAGATGATCACTTCTCCTTGCTAGTAACTATTTTTCTTAATTTTACATGCCTAGGTCCAAAAGAAGAAATGATGACTCAATCACTGAGCTTCTTGTACAAGGCTGGTGAATTCAGTAAGTGAAAGGAAGGCTAACACTGTGAACAGCATTCTTGATTAGTTGGCGAGTATAAAATGAGGTGTGTATTTGATCTACTGTCAGAGTAGCAGATGGAACACAGCAACTATGACATGGTAGAGGTAGGACTTAATGGATCATCCTGAAGTGCCTGGGACTGATTAGCCGTGGTGCAGCTACATGCAGTTTTTAATTGATTGATTTGAGTTTGTGGTCAGAAAATGACTGTCGGCTCCAGCTTATCTATAATTATCAGTAATCAGAACCAGACCTCTCTCTCCTTAATAGGCCAAGGCTCCTCCAGCATGCTTAACTTTTCTACTTTTCAGACTTTCTGTAACCGCTGCCTAAAAGCTTTCACCATAACATGATACCTGGTACCCATCGGGAAAAAGACTCTAGGGGAACGAATATAAAGGTAACAGGAGCACTGCTCTTTCATTAGCTTAATAGTTTGACTATTTTAAGTTCAAGACAGTTTCAAACTAATAGGGGGTCTCTTACTCACAATTTAGCCAACCTATTATAGGCAAAACCAAGTGAAAGATTAAAAAAAGAATTCCTGTAACTCTAGCCCAAAGCTCATTTTTAACCTTAAAAAATGATTTCGACACTAATTAGAAGCTGGAACTATTTCTAGGAGTCAGAGTGTCCCTACCCTGGGTAAGGCACCATTAACATTCCAACAGGCCACCCAAATCAAAAAACTGGAAATTATCCTGGACCCTTTCTCCTCCCCACAGTTCCCCATCCACTGCCTTATCCAATCACTAAAGCATAATGATTCTACCTTTTGGATATGGGTGATCTTAGTACAAGTGTCTTGGAGCCACACAGACCTGGGTTCAAACTCTCATACCATCCCTTATGAATTGTCAAGCCTTGAGCAAGTTATTATCTCTCCTATGCTTCATTTTCCTCAACTTGATACAGAGTTCTTATGCCTCCTTAAGGAACATTAATTAAATGAGACACTGTATGGATCAAATGCAGTGTTTGACATATATGTGCTTTAAAATGTATTTAAAATATTATTACTGATTTACCATGTCTTTGTCTCTACCAATTCAACCTACCTCAGGACAACAAATGTCACAGGTGAAGAATAGGAAGGAGGAGGAGGAAGGGCAGGAAGAGGAAGAGGAGGAAGAGAAGGAGAAGTGAAGGAGAAAGGGAGAAGAGAAGTTGGGTGTATAGAGGAAGACTGAGAGAGGAAGAGGAGAAGTTTATGATGGTGGTGACAGCTACTGTCATTGCCTCTGAAGCTGCCCCTTGCTGTCACCTTGGTGCTAGGACCAGCCATCTGGGGATGATATCTGTGTTAATGGTGCTACCACTTACTGAAGATACAGGGGCACAACTGCTGAAAGCCCTGCCACCACAGTCTAATGCTGAATTATATTTTACTACTGATCTCTTTAAGCCATCCATTGTCAATTTGATCCCAAAGATGCAGTATCCAGTTCTTTCAAAAAAGTCTCTCTGACACTTTGTAAGAAAACTGGTTCTTTGGCTTTTTTTTTTTTTTTTCCTTTTTCTTAGAGAACCTAACTATTTTACGACTAAGGGAAGGCTCATCAATCCCATTTTAGAAATGAGAAAAACAAACCTCAGGGAGGTTTAAAAAAAAACTTGCTCCAAGTCACACGTACAACCAGAATTCTCAGACACAAAGCCTAGGTTCTTATGCATGTAAAATGGTCTCTTCATCCCTTTCCTGTGAATTCATTATTACAGGCATTCTTTTGTGCTTTCTCTTCTTTCCTGAGGGTGGAGAAGAGCAAATACTGGAGTGATCTCACGAGGAAGGGCTCTGGCCTTGACTCATTCCAATCTTCCTAATCTCCTCAGGAGGCAAGCAACAGGGCTGTGAGAAATGTTCACCGTGTCACTGGTATTGTACTGTATGTTCTTCCTTTAAGCGGTTCTGAGGTATTCAGAATGCATAGAGGAAATAACCTGGTCTTAGGATGAAGGTACGAAGTGGAATTCTGGCTCTTTCCCTTCTGTCAATCATTAGCAAATGTTCCTCAGTGGGCCAGCCTCTATTTTAGGACTGGACATACAACAACAAATAAAGCAAAGCACCCACTTTCATGCAGTCACATTCTTGCAGGAGAAAACAAAAAATAAGATGATGAAAAAAATAGATAAATAAATGCCAGGTAGTAATGAATACTATAAAAAGTGAATCAGGGTAAAGGATAAAGTTGAAGAGGCTATTTTCACAGAATGGCTAGAGAAGGGTTTGAATGGGAGACGATATTTAAGCAGAGATGAGATGAGAATGATAGATTCTAAACAAAGTAGACAGAGCAGATGTAAAGACTCTGAGGTAGGAACATGTTAAGCTGTGTAGAAAACAACAGCACTGAGTTCAGGGAGCAGGAGGGAGAGAGGTAGAAGTTGTGATCAGGGTGATTGGAAAGGTGAGGGAAGAGGGAGCAGAACACATAGAAAAGCTGTAGTGATCCCTTTGAATTTTGCTCTGAAGGACATGCCAGTGAAGGGTTCCAGCAGAAGAACGACATGATCTGCATTATGTTTTTTAAAGGCTCACTTTGGCAACTATATAAGGAGGTAGCAGGGAGATTTTGCAATAGGTCAAAAAGATTTTGGTGACTTAGGCAAAGGTGGAGGTAATGGTGATGAAGGTGTCAATGGCAGGCTACTTTTCAAAGGCAGAATCATTTAGCAGCTGGGCTACTTCAGTGAGCTACTTTGCTCCTCTTGGCTCACTTCCCCCATCAGTAACACAAAGATAATACTAACCTCATAAAACCTCTGTGAGGATTAAATGAGATAATTTATATGAAGGCTATATCTTGGTTTCCTTTGTCTCAACCTTATGCAAAACTTCATTACATATACATTCAGAGACCAAGATGTGAAATACAGCACCTTGTCTTCAAATAGCAAAAACAATTTTGAGCCTATAGATAATCATTCATCTACCTCACCCTTCAAATAAGAAAACTGATTGCTATAAATATGTCTGTCAGTGTTTATGGCCATCCTAGGAATTTAGTGCATCAAAAAGTATAAAATAGGCCAGGCACAGTGACTCATGCCTTAATCTCAGCACTCTGTGAGGCCGAGGAGGGAGAATTACTTGAACCCAGGAATTCAACACTAGCCTGAGCAACATAGTGAGACCTCCTCACTAAAAAAATTTAAAAATTAGCCAGGCATGGTGGCAAACGACTGTAGTGACTGATATTTAGGAGACTGAAGTAGAAGGATCAACTGAGCACAAGAGGTTGAGGCTGCAGTGAGCTGTGATTATGCCATTGCACTCTAGCCTGGGTGACAAGGTGAGACTCTGACTCAAAAAATAAAGAAAAAGAATGATATGAAATAAATAGCCAAGTGAGGGGAAGGGAATCATGAGACAGTTTTATTTGTAGAATAAAAACTGAGAATGTAAAAAATGTCTTAATAGTGGTTATGACTGGTGACTGATATTGCAGAGTATTTTAATTTCCTTTGTGCTCTCCTACATTTTTCACATCAGTGCAATGGAAAAGGTATTTTAAGAGGGTTTAGTCCCATATCCATTTATCAAGGAGAGTTAGAATCTCTGAGAGAAAACATGAGACAAGTAAAGAAAGTTATGTTAAATTATAAGGTGCAAATAATTAACATTTTGTGGGTATCAACTATGCAGAAGACACACCAAGTAGATATTTAATCTATCCAAATTAATTTAATTATGACTTGCACTAATGATAGCAACAGATTCATGGGACTGACAATGACAATATTTAGGTATATATGGTTTATTACAGGAAAAGGATGCAACATGGCAACAGCATTCAAGAAAGGTTGTTCATCACAGCAAGGGGTTTGCGGGGGCCAGGCCCATACTTCAATTGTCCTCTCTTTGATTGGCCATGTTAGCAGGATGTGCCATTCCCAAAGTCAAGAACCACTAAAGTGTGCGTGGAACACCTCAGAACCAGTAGGCCCATAAGGGAGTCTGACCTGGTCTTCTTATACCCTACTGACCACACAGGTATATATATTTCTACTATGTAACCAGCTCCAATGTCAACCTTTGGAGTTGATAATGTCTGACTGAGATCAGGTGCAAAGCATCAAGTTCACTGTTATTATTAAGCAATGCTGACAAGCTGGAACAAAACTCCCTTAAATTCCTCAGATCTATGGGTTTCAAAGCAACACTATTAATCTGTACATTTTATGCCTTGGCTCTACCAAAGTCCTACTTCTTCTTCCTGAAGGCAACTGTGCCTTCTGCATTCCATCTCATTTCTCTCTGTGTAGATAGTTCCAGATAATTACAACCTGCATATCCAAGGATGGAACAAAGAAAAGCTGACCTGCTTAGTCCAGTTTTAGGGTAAAATATTTGAAAGGTAGGCATTAAATATCTTTCTAGCACAAGTGTCACACATTATTAGGCTTAGCATCTTTGCCTCTTTTCTCTGCCCTTCCAAATATCTCATTCAGTTATACCTTAATATGAAGAGGCTATGAGCGAATGAAAAGAAGAAAACTCTCCTGCCACACAAATAAGGAAAATGAGACTCAGAAGGTTTGAATGACTTACCTATTCCTAACACAAAAGAAATCTAACTCACTAAAGCCTCTTTTCCTTCATGGACTTTCCACTTCTAATATAAACCAAATCTAAGCATTTCACCAGGCATAACATTGTCTCTCTCACTGATTTCAAGACAATGGCCAGGGTCCCTATTAGCTCATGCAACACCTTTGTGTCAGAAAATGTTCCCTGCATCCTGCAGGTGTAGCCTTAGTGACTAGAACTCAGCCTCCATTTACCCTGGGCAGGAGGCCCCAGTGCTGGTTATACCCTGCACAACTCTAGCTGCAGCTCCTTAATATTGCTGAACAAATAAGATTGCTTCCAACATAAATTTCCACTTAAATATCTTGTCAACATTTTACGTTAGAGATATCAAAACTTGAGGATATTCTCTTCTTCATTAAACCTTTTTTCCACTTTGTCCATGCCCATCAATGACACTCTCAGAAACCTCTGCTCTCAGCCTTGGAATCAGTACTTATTCTAGCTGGCTTGTCTTCATCCTAACATCCCGGTTGCCACCAAATCTTTCCAATTCTCTTTTGAAAAATAACAAGATATTTTTCCTCTCTAACTACAACCCTCTGTCCGCCTGTGAATTTTATTCCTAGACTCCTGAAACAGATTCCCAGTCTGTTTTATATTTTAGCCTCTTACACTTCTAGACCTTCCAACACAACAACAAGAATCATATTTCTTGGCCACCATTTTTAATCATGCTAATCCCTTTCTCAGAATACTGCATCTGCAAAAAAAGAAAAAAAAAGTTCCAAGCTTTTGTACTCTACCAGTTTTAAATCCACAAAAACTCCCCCAGTCTTATAGAGCACTCTTGGAGTTTGAGTTGTCCAGCAGCAAACCTGAGACAGCAACTAGTGTTTAGTATGTTTCTAGAGATGTTCCCTTGGGATGTATCCCTGTGAAAAGGAGGGGAAAGCAGGATTGAGCAGAGGGAGAAGTCAGGTTGCAATGCAGACCCAAATAGGCTTAGCTAACTCCACAGAGAGCTCCAGATTTGAAGGTCCCTGTGGGGGCCGTCTCACTTAGTGTGTGGCCCTCCACCAGTCCTTCCCCAGGCCTTAGCCAAGGCAGCTCTCTGCAACTGAAACAATTCCTGAAAGGGCTGAGCCTAGAAGCTGTCTGCCAATAGCACTCCCAGCAGCTGGAAACAGCATGCCTTTCCCTGAATTAAAATCTAAGGTGCATGTCTCTGTGTCTAGCACAATATACCCCGAGTGCCACTTGGATCCACTTCATCATATACATTCAGGGAGAAGTTCGTCCACTGTTCCAGGAAGCACCTCTTCCCCAGGGAAATCAAAGAAAGGGGAAGTTGGTGAAATAAGCTATGACCCCTGTTCCTGTACCAGTGCCAGGGCTGTAATTGATACTCATCATCTCCCTCCTCCATTATCTACCTAGATTTTCCTCATCCCAGGCAGTACCTCTGTTGGACTTACTGTTTTATCTAGTGGCATGAACCAGACACTCATCCCTAAGGGATCTGAGCTCCTGGTCATTATGCCCTTATATGTTTTTCTCTCTTATGTACTATCAACTTTATTCCCCCTGGAATCTCTCATTGTCTATTCTTAGACCAAATTCTCCCTCTTAGTTTCAGTCCATTAGGGGAGACAGGGAAATAAACTGGCAAGTAAAAAATCTGCTTTGAAAAATAGGATGGTTGGAGGAGGAGGGAGCAAAACTTCTCAGCTGGCCAAGAAGATTACATCTATCTCAAAATATGGAGTGAATACTCAACCAGAAAACCAGGCAGGCATTTCTCTATTCAAGAGATTATTTGGGAGAGTGAAGGTCCCACAATCCTTTCCCCTAGCAAACCAGCATCATTCCCTTTCTATCCAGTCATCTATCCATCAGTATCATTGAGTCAATGAATACTTATTGAGGAGAGAATGTTCCATGATTATGTAAAAGGAGTTTATTTTTTGTTGTTGTTGTTTGGTTTTTGGGGGGGATTTTTTGGTAGAAGGAGTTTAATACTACTGTTTGAACTTTAATAAAGGGACAAATATAGTTCAACAATGGTTTTGAAAGCAAAAAAAATAAGATAAAGGATAGAGACAATAAGTATAAATGTTTTCAGTTCTCCTATGGAAAGCTGAAGACTTTCAGATTTAATTAATAAAATCCAAGTTTTGCTAAAACAGGGTGACATGTTTAAAGTTTAAAAAGAAAAAATATATAACTCATGTAAACAGTTATAAATAAAAAATAGTAAGAAACATGAATATCAGAAGAAATAGAATTCACAGCAAAAATATATTATCTGCATCAGTAGTAACCAGCCTTCAAGAGGACCTTCAGTGACCCTGCCTGCCTCCAAGTATCCACACTGTTGTGAAGTTCTCTCCCACACCGTACTATGATTGGTCTGTGTGATCAATAACATGTAGAAGTGATGATCTGTCACTTCTAAGGGTGGGCTTTGAAAGACTATTATTTCTACTAATCTCTTAGGCTCTCTTGTTTTCTCTTTCTCTGTATTTCTTTTTCTGTCTCTCTGCATCTCTGTCTCTCCCCTCTCTTCCTTCTCTCTCTCCTCTCTTCTCTCTTCCTCCTCTTTCTCCTTCTCCTTCTCCTTCTTCTTCTTCTTCTTTTCTCTCTCTCTCTCTCACATCTTTTGCTGGAAGGGAGGAGTGAGAAGGAGGGAGAAGTGAAAATCAAGTCGCCATGTTGCGAAAAGTTCTATGAAGAGGCTTACATGACAAGGAAATGGAGCCTCTAGCCAACAGCCAGCAAAGAACTGAGGTCTGCCAACATCCAAGTGAGTGAGCTTGACAGTGGATTTTCCAGCCCAGCTGAGCCTCAAGATGGCTACAGCTCAGGACAAAAAGTTTGACTGCAACTTTGTGAGAAATACTGAACTAGAAATGCCCAACTAAGCTGCTTCCAGATTTCTTTGCCTCCGAAATTGCATGAAGTAATATTTGTTGCTTTAAGTATTTATTTTATAGCAGTAGATAACAGAATCAAACCCATTTATTTCACAAAGCTCACAGACCATAACAATGGAAAAAATTATGCTAAAATTACAAATGAAAAAGAGAATTTAACAGTAATTATTTAAATATTTAACAAAATAGTGAACGTGGCACTCCTCTAGTAAAAATGAAACGTGTTTTTTAAATGTAAGTTTTTCTAGAAAAATACAAATGACTAAAATTGACTCCAGAAAATAATGAAACTGAAAAGACTAGTAATCAGTGAATAAATTTAAATAGAAAATTAAATACTTGTTTCTGATTTTTAAAATTACCTCTCCAAAAAGAAATATATTTAGTTGTTCTAACCAACGACTTCTGCAATCAATTAAGGTAAGATAAATACTTTGACATTTTTTAAAATGAGACAAAAATCAGCTTTAAAATGATAAATTGATAGCATAATCTAATTGTTAAACCTTACAAAGATAAAGAGAAATCATAGATATAACTATAGATGCAGTATTTACAATAAAATTTTCAAACTGAAATTCACGCAAAGTATAGGCTTTTCAACCATTGATGTTGGGTTGCTTGCAAATTCATACTAAAAAATGAGATGATCTTTACCACACACCATACATGGAAACCCATTCTGGGTAAAATGTAGATCTAAATGTGAAAAGTATAACAAAGAAATAATAAATCAATTAGAAGATAACCTAAGCATACAACACAGAAAGATCTTATCACCAAGACTTTGGAATATGCAAGAATTTGATAAATTGTGAGCCCAAATGACTATCCATAAGAAAATATGTATACATTGGGCATTACAATTAAAGACTTCTTTTCAACACAAACATCATTTAGAGAATGTAAAAACAAGCCAAAAAGTGAGGAAAGATATTTGCCACACACATAACTACAAAGGACTTGTATTCAGAAAAACATGTTTGACTTCTACAAATTAACTATATTTAGATATATATTACAGTAGAAAAAAGGAAATATTTGAGCAGAGACGTCTTTAAAAAGAATATCTACATATTTTCAACCTTATTGGTAGTCAGAGAAATGCAAATTAAAACTTCAATGAAATATTATTACTTTCCTCAGTAGAATAAGTAGAATAAAAAATCGACAGCCTCAATTTTAGACATGAATATATAGCAATAAGACATCTGTTATATTGCTGATAGGAGGTAAATAGTAACAATTATTTAGAAAAACTGCTTACATTATCTGCTAAAGTTGAACACGTACATGCGTATGACCCAACAGTTTCACTCCAAATTGTATACCCAACAGCAAAGGGAACATGGAAACCAGAAAATATTTCCAAGAATGTCTGGAACAGCATGATTTATAAAAGCTGAAAACCAGAAACAACAAATTGTAGTAAACATATACAGTAGAATATTATGAAGCAATAACAACAGTGAATGCATCACAGCTATATTCAATAATATGGATGAATTTCACAAGTATAATATAGAGCAAAAGAAGCCAGACACAATATTCATATAGGGTGATTTCATTTATATAAAGTTGGAAAAGAGGGACAACTGAGCTACAGTGTTAGAAATGAAGACAGTGGTCACTTTGAGGAGGAGGGAGGGAGAATGAAGGGGAAGGGATATTGTAAGACTACTGGATGCTGGAACTATTCTTTCTTGACTTAAGTAGTGTTAGGTTGTATTCATTCAGTGATAATTCATCTAATTGTTTGTATTTAAGTATTGAGAATTATTCTATATGAATTTTATAATGCAAGATCATATTAAGAAACAAAAGCTCATATGCTTATCACAATATTTGACAGGAAAAGTCAGAAAAAATTAGAATATCTACAAGTTAGCAAATTCTGAATAGAAGTAGCAAAATATTCTATATAGCACAGTAAACCCCGGATCTGACCTACGAGGGATCCAATGATTTTCATTTGAGTACGAAGCATGGGCATTAATGCATCCCTACATCTACAAAAGTCAGAGATGGGCTGGGTGCGGTGGCTCAGCCTGTAATCCCAGCACTTTTGTAGGTTAAGGCAAGAGGATAGTCTGAGCCCGGGAGTTCAAGACCAGCCTGGGTAATTTGGTGAGACCTCGTTTCTACAATAAATCAAAAGAATTAGCTGGGTGTTGTAGTGTCCATCTGTAGTTCCATCTACTTGTAAGGCTAGGCAGAAGGATTGCCTAAGCCCAGCAGGTTGAGGCTGTGGTGGCCATGAGGGTGCCACTGCACCCCAGCCTGGGTGACAGAGTGAGACTCCAATTCAAAAAAAAGAAGAAAAACAAGTCAGAGATGATTATGTGGGCTCTGTAATATTCCATTTGAGAAAATGTTTTGTGAATTATCTCAGCAAATTCTGTAACTATCAAGCAGTGACTAAAAAGGGTTTTGTTATATTATTTATCTTGAATTACCAGTGAATTTAATCAAATGAGTCAAAGTTGCCTTGAACCAGACTTTGGAAAAATATAAATAATAACCCTCTGTAAGGGATCTTTAGTTGATACAGGACTAAAATTTTACCCTGATAAACAGACCCATAGAAATTTATTTTATGAGCAAAAATGTATGGGAATGAGCATAAATTCTAGAAATATCTCCATTATCACCATTTGCTATGTCTCATCCTTGATACTAAAGGAAAGATATTCTTGGAATTCAGTAGATACAAAATTTGTGAAGAACTAGTTACAACTCTTAAATTGCTTAACTCAAGGATATTAGGTTTTAGCTGAGGGGAAAAGAACACAAGAAGAGGAAGTCCCAAACAGAGAAACAGAAGTGGAGTGCTTTTGAATGCTTTAAGAATTGCTGAAGAGATACATTAAACAAAAGTTTAAGATGTTTTTCTCCCATTTCATGTATTCAGTGAGTACTTATTGAGTGCCCCACACCCTTGTGACAGGTACTGTTCTAAGTACTAGGAATATAACAGTGATGAAAACCCCTCATTTCATGGAGCTTGTATTTCACTGTGGGAGACACACACACACAAATTTTATTTTTTAAATTCAAGGGATATGTGTGTAAGTTTGTTACATAGGTATATTGAGTGATGGTGAGGTTTGGGTTTTTACTTAGTCAATCTCCTGGGTGGTGAGCATAGTACCCAATAGATGAATTTTCAACACTTATCCCCCTCTCATCTTCTTTAGTAGTGCCTGATGTCTTGTTCCTATTCATCTGCCCATTTGTATTCAATGTTTAGCTCCCACTAAGTGAGAACTTGTGACATTTAGTTTTCTGTCTCTGTGATAATTCACTTAGAATGATGGTTCCAGTTGCATGCATATTGCTACAAAGAACATGATTTAATTTTTGTTATAGTTGTGTAGTATTTCATTTTGTATATGTACCACATTTTCTTTATCCAGTCCACCATTGATGCGCAACCAGACTGGTTCCATGTTTTTGCTACTGTGAATAGTGTTGTGATAAACATACAAGAGCAGGTGTCTTTTTGGTAGAACAATCTGTGCTCCTTTGGTTATACATCCAGTAGTGGAATTGCTGGGTCAAATGATAAATTTATTTTTTAGTTCTTTGAGAATTCTTCCAAGTGCTTTCCATAGGGACTGAACTAGCTTACATTCCTATCAGCAGTGGATGAATTTGCTCTTGTCTCGGCAACCTAGCCAGCATCTGTTGTTTTTGACTTGTTAATAATAGCCAATTTGATTAGTGTGTGATAGTGTCTCGTTGTGGTTTTGATTTGCATTTCTCTGCGGATTAGTGATGTTGAATATTTTTTCATATATTTGTTGGCTGTTGGTGTGTCATCTTTTGAGAAGTGCCTGTGTGGTTTTTTGTTTGTTTTGTTATTTTTGTGTGTGTTTTTTTGTTTTTTTCTGTTGATTTGAGTTTCTTATAGATTTGGGATATTAGGCCTTTATCAGATGCATCGTTTGCAAATATTTTCTCCCATTCTGTGAGTTGTCTTTTTACTCTCTTGATAGTTTCTTTTGCTGTGCAGAAGCTTTCTAACTTGTTAAGTTCCCACTTGTCAATTTTAGTTTTCACTGCCTTTGCCTTGGAGGACTTGGTCATGAATTCATTGCCTATGCCTATGTTCAGGAGAGTGTCTCTTAGGTTTTCTTCCAGGATTTTTATATTTTGAGTTTTTATATTTAAGTCTTTAACCCATTTTCAGTTAATTTTTGTATATGGTGATAAGTAGGTGTCCAACTGTATAATTCTTCCTAGTTAACCTGTTTCTCCAGCACCATTTGTTGAATGTGGTATCCTTTCCCCATTGTTTGTTTTTGTCAGCTTTGTCAAAGATTAGTTGGATGTAGGTCAGTGGTTTTATATCTGGGCTTTATATTCTGTTCATTTGGTCTATGGGTCTATTTTTGTACCACTATCACGCTGTTTTGATTACTGCAGTCTTGTAGTAAAGTTTGAAGTCTGACAATATGATGCCCTTGGCTTTATTCTTTTTGTTTAGGATTGCTTTGGGCTCTTTTTTTCTTATAAATTTAAGTATTATTTTTTCTAAATCTGTGAAAAACGATGTTGGTAGTTTGATAGTGGTGTGTTGACTTTGTAGCCTGCTTTAGTCAGTATGAACATTTTAAAGGTATTTATTCTTCCAAGTCATAAGCATGGGATGTTTTTATTTTCATTTGTTTTGTCATCTTTGATTTCTTTCAACAATGTTTTGTGGTTATTGCTGTAAAGCTCTTTCACTTCTCTAGTTAGGAAGATGACAAGGTATTTCTTTTCATTTCTTTTCTTTTCTTTTTTGTGGGTGTTGTGAATGGTATTGTGCTTTTTATTTGGGTTTCTGTTTATTTATGGTTGGTGTATAAAAATGCCACTGTCTTTTGCACATTTATTTTATATCCTAACACTTTGCCAAAGTCCTTTATCAGTGCAAGGAGGTTTTTGACAGATTCTTTTGACTTGTCAAGGTCTAGGATTATGTTGTCTGCAAAGAGGGATAACTTAACTTCCTCTTTTCCTGTTTGGATACCCCTGATTTCCTTCTCTTGTCTGACTGCTCTAGCTAGGACTTTCAACACTATGTTGAATAGGAGGGGTGAGAGTGGGCAGCCTTGTCTTCTTCCAGTTTTCAGGGGAAATGGTTCCAATTTCTGTTTGTTTAGCAGTATATTGGCTGTAGGTTTCTTGTAGATGGAACCTCATCAAACTGAAAAGTTTCTGCAAAGTAAAAGAAACCCTCAAGAGAGCGGGGAGACTACCCATAGAATGAGAAAAAAATATTTGCCAACTGTATATCTGACAAAAGCCTAACATCTAGAATCTACAATGAACTCATATGTGCTGAAAAGAAAAAAAACAAACCCCCCTATTAAAAAGTGAACAAAAGATATTGAATAGATACTTCTCAAAAGAAGACATATGAACAGCCAACAGATGCATGAAAAAATGCTCAGCCTCACTAATCATCAAAGAAATGCAAATTAAAACCATACTGAGATACCACCTAACTCCAGTCAGGATGACCATCATCAATAACTCAAAAAACAACAGATGCTGGAGAAGATGTGGGGGAAAGGAAGTACTTCTGCACAGTTGGTGCTAATATAACCTGGTACAACCTCTGTGGAAAACAGTTTGGCGATTCCTAAAAGATCTAAAAATCGACCTTCCATTTGACCACACAATCTATCTTCTTGATATATACCTGGAGGAACTCAAACCACTCTATGAAAAAGATACCTGCACACGCATGTTTACTGCAGCATTATTCACAAGAGCAAAAACATGGAACCAACCATGCTGCCCGTTGAAAGAGGACTAGATTTTTAAAATGTGGTACATATACATGATCGAATATTAAGCAGCCATAAAGAAGGACAAAATTATTAACTTCACAGTAACTTGGATAGACTTAGAGTCTATAATACTGAGTGATCTATGACAGAAGCAAAGAACTGAGTACCACATGTTCTCATTCATAAGCAGACCTTGAACAAGTATAATACTGTAGGAAAGGGATTGGCAGTAGTGGGAAACTGCCAGTGGAAGGAGGGGGGCCACACCTCATCAACAAGGGTACCTGCATAATGACCTTTATACCCCACACTTTTAAGATATATATGTATATATAATTTATATATATTTATATTATATTTGTTTATATATATAATTTTTTAAGAAAAATTTTAAAAATTAAAAATATATGTTAGAAATAATGAATGCTATGGGGAAAAATTAAAACAAGAAATAAGGATTATGGAGGGGCATTTTCAATTTTAAATAGGATGGTCATTGAGAAGATGACATTTGAGAAAATACCTTGAAATAGGTGAGGAAGTATGTGCTCACCATTTACATACACAAACACACAGACATACAAACCTGAGGAAAGAGCAATTTCAAGTAGATGGAGAAGCCAGTGGAAAAGCACTGAATGGAGAATGTTCTTGGCTTATACAAAAAACAGCAAGGAGGTCAGCAAAGCTGGAACAAGCGGGAAACGGATGAAATATTAGAAGATAAGTAGAGAGATGTAGTGTAGAATCTGATCAGGTACCGCCTTGCAGGCCAATATAGGACTTGGACTTTTACTAAGGGTTTTTAAGCAGAGGATAACAGACTCTGACTTATGTATTGAAAGAACTACTTTGACTGTTAATTTGAATACAGACTAACATTGGCTGAGGACAGATGCAAGGATACTAATTAGGAAGTGATTACAAGACCCCATAAGAGATGAAGTGGCTTGGACCAGGTGTTTGCAGTAAATATGATGAGAGCCAATCAGATTCTGAAAATATTTTGAAGGTAGACACAAACTATTTAGCAGATCGATTATTATAAGATAGTTTGAGCATGTAATGTGAAAATAAGAGATGAATCAGAAATGACTCCACAATTTTTGGCTTAAGTAACTGGTAGGATATAGTTGTCATTTACTGAGACATGGAAAACTATGGACATATTATGTCTGAGATAACTAGTGGACAACCAGATAGGCAGTTTAATAAGTTTTGAGTCAAGAGAGAAGCCTATGTTGATCCTTCAAGCATGTATTGTATTATATCACTTCTTTACCCTAAACTCTCCTACCCTTCCCAGATATAAATTAGGGAGCTGTCAACATTTGGATGGTTTTTGGAGCCATGGCAAAAGATGAGATCACCAAGAGAATAAAAGTGCATAAAGATAGAGATGAGGTCCAAGAATGGGATCCTAGATGACACCAACATAATATCTCACTAACCCTACCTATAGGAAAGAAAGTATCTCTTAGAAAGAGGACCAGGGCCATCTAGACTTGTAGGGTTCAAGATATTTTACTTAAGGTGTCTGAGAATCCTGGGGGCTGCCTTCCGAGTTTGTGCCCATGTTACTGGGTTCTACAAAGCTATAGAGTGTCTCTACCACCCCAACTAGGGGTTGAGGACTGGAGCAAAGGACAGGAGCAAATTTATTAAAATTAGGAGATATGATAACAAAGTGATAATTTGATGATTTCAGGTGAAGATTATCAAAGCTTCCTTCTAGAAAGGAAGAATTTCATTTTATATTTGCATAAATTATAAATGGCTACAGGGATATTGAACTAGGTGGTACCTGGTAAAAAATAAAACATAAAGTTCTATTTTACCATTAGATTTCTACCCCCATGTTACTGAGAGTATAATGTAACAACTGTGACCACTGAGAAAAGAAAGAAACCAATAACTGACATGAACACAGGCGGTTGGGACCTAAGATAAGTAAGTGAAACTTGTCTAAATGTAAAACATTTGTCTTGCCAATTTGGGCATTTTATCTGGAAGTTATCCATCACAGCAATTCTCTAGAGCTAGTTCACTAGACTTCTTACCCCTAGACAAAAATGAGAAGGTAGGGAGATAGAATTCAGGCTTTTATGGCATCTAGAGCTTATACAGTTTGAGATGTTCTTTCATATGAATAAGAAAACAAGATTAGGCACAGGGCCTTGGAATGACCTATGCAAGTGAGGGTCCTAGAGCTATAGCTTTATTAACTCCACAGAAAGTCTGTCTCTGATCCTGGACTCAGATGACAGAAACCTTCAGAGCAGTAACTGATCATTTAATCTATTGTAATCAAGTTCATCACATAAACGCCAGGAGATATTCAGAGTTAGCCAAGCATCTTGGGAAAATTCTCCTTGATGTCTATTTCCCATTCAAAGTCACTCAAATAAAAGGAAATATATTAAGGGCACCCAGATAGAGGGAGGCATAGTAAATATTCTTATTACTCCGCATGGGTAACTTGGTGAGACCTCATCTCTACAATAAATCAAAAAATTAGCCCGGTGTAGTAGCACGCTCCTGTAGTTCCAGCTACTTGGAAGGCTGAGGCAGAAGGATCACCGGAGCCCAGCAGGTCGAGGGTGCGGTGGCCGGGAGCGGCCACTGCACTCCAGTCTGGGCGACAGAGTGAGACTCCAACTCAAAAAAAAAAAAAATTCTTATTACTTAAGACACCACTTTCTGACAATCCTAACAGATGCACCAGTCTGAACAATCTTCACTGAAACCAGGAATGCTGTGATCTGAGCCAAAGGTGATGACATCATTCCTGATGTCATTGGCTATATTCTACATGTAACTTTAACAGGTAAAATATATGTTGCCCAGATAAACTTAAATTTCAAGTAAACAATAAATAATTTTCAGCATAAGAGTGTTCCAACATACTGATGCATAGGAGATATTTATATTAGAAACACATTCATATTTCTGAAATTTAAATTTAATTGGCCATCCTGTATTTTTGTTTGCTAAATCTAGTAAGGCTACCTATACTGTTTCTGCTTTGAGATACATAATCATTAGTAAATGAAGAGATCTACTAATCAGCAAATCTAAGGAAACTGCATAAATATTATATTAGTAGATAACATGATTGCTGCTGCCCACATTGGTCTTGAAAGTTATCATTGCTCATATTTTTCTTAGCTGTTGTATCATAATCTGCAAAAGGAGATTGACGACTGTGTAGAATTTGTGCATATTTAATTAGCACAAAATAAAATAGAAAAATAATTTAATTAATGAAATCTAATCCCATTTACTAATGAAAAGAATGGAAATACTGCTTGTGTAAATATACAATATTACTGACAACCCAATATTCCACCATGTTCCCAATGTCCCAGAGGGCTGAAATACAGGTGCTCCTTGACTTATAATGGAGTTATATCTTCATAAACCCATGCATAAGTTGAAACATTGTAAATCAATGACTCTCTTTGTTTTATACAGTTGGAAGTACAATAACTGGTCAAATATGCATAAAGCAGCTCATTGTGAAATATGAATAATTAGCTTATTTGTTCATCTGGATAAAACTAATTCTCCTTTAAGATAGAAAATATAATTAAATATGAAACTTAAGTCCCAGCTCATAGAGAAACTAACCAATACCATGTTCAAATACATTATATACTTGTCAGTCATTTTGGTTATATAATGTCTATAAATAACTACTATTTTAGTACTTTATATTTTTCAAGTATTTATAGGTACACACATGTTCTCCTATTCCTTCCTCAAAAAACATAATATCATCATCCCCATTTAAAAATTATGTATTCATTTGACAGGCATTTGATGAGTATTCATTATGTGCTTGAACTATAATAGTTAACAAAACAAAGTTGATCATTACAAAACCCATCTTCTATCTCAAATAAACAGCTGAACATCCCACCTAAGGAAGCTGGAAAGTCAAGGGAAATCTAATTCTAGAATTATAGGGAAAAAGAAAGAAAATCATGCAAAGGATCATTGAGACAGAAATTTTGTTCTTTGAAAGGATAAATAAAATTGGCAGATTCCTGCCAGGTTGAAGAGAGAGAGGGAGAGAAACAGAGTGAGAGAGAAAGAAAAAATAACAAAATTAGAAAAAATAATTTTTAAGTGGCATTACAACTGACTCTGGAAAAATTCAAAAGATTACCAGAAATTACTGCAAACATCCATATGCAAATAAAGTAGAAAACCTAGAGGTAATGGAGCAATTCCTGGCATCCCATAACTTCCCAAGACTGAAACAGTAAGAAGCTGAAACCCTAAAGAGATCAACAACAATCCAAAAAACTGACTCAGTAATAAGTGTCAAAAAAAAAAAAAAAACTGGGCCAGATGGTTTCTCAGTCAAATTCTACAATATATTCAAGGAAGAGCCTATTGAAAGTATTCCAGGCCTAAATGGACAAAAATTGGAACCAATTCCCCTGAAAACTGGAACTAGACAAGGATGCCCACTCTCTCCCCTCCTGTTCAACATAGTATTGGAAGTCCTGGCTAGAGCAATCAGAGAAGAGGAGGCAATCAGAGGTATTCAAATAGGAAAAGAGGCAGTCAAGTTATCTCTCTATGCAGATGATATGATGGTGTACCTCGAAAACCCAAGAGAATCTGTCAAAGGCCTC